>NC_037672.1:68230951-68321459 GCF_003255815.1 Theropithecus gelada | reverse complement strand
AAACAAACACAAAAAAAAAAAAAAAAAAAAAAAAAAAAAAAAAAAACTAAAATACTGTATAATTCCCAAGAAAAGAGGTATAAAATAAGGATTGAAACAAAGGTCTTATTCCAATACCAGTGAAATCAGAATTTCATCCCAGTTAAAAGTATAACTCAATTTATAACCTCGTGGTCACTTAGAATATACTTCAGACGGCAGGTTACACACAAAACTTTTAGTAAAACCAGGTAATAAAAACTTGGTATGAAAAGCAGAATTTATATAGCTATAACTATATCCTAAATGGATGCAGGAACATAATTTAAGAATGGTATAGCATATAAGAAGTTACTGTGGCTATTGTCTTTGATGCTCTTTCCTTCTGATGGCCATACCTGCGAGGAGGCATGTTGACCCACTCTCAGTCCATGCACTTTCTGAAAAGTTGAGTTCACTCTAGGCAAGTGACTTGGGTCTAGCCAATCAGACTGTCACATTCCTCTGATGACAATGGCTGGCTCAGGGACAGATTTGGACTTCCATGGAACAAAAGAAGAGTTTTGCTGGTAAGTTACTGGCATGAACTCAAGAGCATATAAGGACTGAGATCACAGCCACTATCCTGCAGGCATATGGAGCCCGAGAATGGAGCCAGCGTCAAGAGAGTGAGCCAAAAAAAACAGGGTTTGGTGATTGACAGTGGTTGGGTCCTGGATTCTCAGCTCCACTTGAAACAAATTCTAAAACTGCAATAATCAATTAAACAATCATTTAATTTCTTTTTCTTACAAAGTTACTTAAGGTTAGATTTTCTGACACTTGAAACAGAAAAATAATGACAGAGCAGAAAGGCTGAAAAGAGTAACTATAAGAGTGAGTGAAAGAGTTTCATAGGGGGAGAAAAAAGTACACCCAAGTAGAGATGGAATGCCAATTTTTTAGTTCTAAAATTATTTCTAAATTTTTCATAAATTTCCAGGGGGGAAAAAGTGTTCTTTCTACTGTGGACCTCAGGAAGGCTTGGATTTCTGAAACTCTTCTTATGAAATAATGCCATCTGGAGTAATATCAGATTTCCTTAGCCTAGCATTTAACTTTTTGTAAGGCATTTCACTTAAAATTTGTAAATAGTCATTTGTTTATTTACAAATTATTAAAAATAAACACCATGAGAAATCTAATTGTTTTCAGATATGAGATTGACAAGCTCACAAAATTTGTATTAGCAAAGCTAGTTATGGTCATGCTATATAATATGATAGTACAGGATTACCCTGCTCCAAGTACTAATTCTTATAACTGTATTCTTTCTTTCCTCCTTTCTACAAACTATGCTTTGTGTGCCTAACTGAGGGTCAGCCATTTGATTAGGAACTATGGATCAAATGAAGAGCAAGCAGACACAGTCCTTTGCCTTCACGGGGCTTCCAGTCTAATGAGAGGCAGACAATAGCTAATAATCACGCACAGACAGACACACACACACACACACACACACACACACACACACACACATTCTCAACAGTGCACCTGTAAAAATATTACAAGATGAGTACATTGTCCTATTAGTCCACACAGAAAGAAAAGTTTATAAGATAATGCTTATTCTTATTGGTGTAATCTATTCTGACATTTTTATTTCATTCTATTTCCTTAAAAAATTCTGGTCATAAATTTCTAAATTTATTTCATAATCTACTACCATGGGAGGACTTGTCTTAGTCAGAGAGAAGACTTCTCTAAGGAAGTGATGACTGGGTTGATGTAAAAGATGAGTAAGGGTTAATTAGGTGAAAGAAAGCAGAAAATGGACAAAGACATGAAAATAGAAGATACAGCAAGTGCAAAACCCAGGCACAGGAGGAAGTAGATGTGTCCTTGGGACTAAAGGAAGGCCAGTGGGTGGAGGCAGTGCAGAGAACAAGGAGAAGCCTCGTGCCTGATGAGGATGGAGAGACAGGATGGCTAAAGCCAGGTAGGGTCTGGACATGTTAAGGAGAGTTGCCTTTGAAAGCAATGGGATTACGTTGAAGATGATGTGAGCCAATTATGCAAAAGATAGGGGTAAGGATAGATGTGGGTAAAACAGGTAGGAAACTGCCGAGTTAATCCAGAAAATGGAAAACGATACCCTGGTTTTGGGCATATGCCAGTGGATATGGAAAGAAGTGTTTTCTCAACGTTAAAAGTTAATTCCTATTATAACACAAAATAATGGCTTATAATGTTGATTTGCAAATACATATCAGTTTCTACACAAGTAATCACCTAGAAAAGCTGATTGAAATTGATTCCTGGGCCCTAATCTCAAAGATTTTGATACAATGGGTCTGTGGCGGAGTTCTGGTATATGTATGTATTTTACAGCTCCATGGGGATTCTGATATGCAAGAGGAATAGGAAATTATTAAGAGGATGATTTTCTTCCTTTTTGCTATTCTTATTTCCCCAAGTGACATAATCCAATTCTTTTGTGTAAATTCTATCCATGCGATAATGACTCTCAAATTTATATGATACAAGCCCAAAACTATTTCTTGAATTACACATTCCTATATCCAACTATGTACGTATTTACTTGCATGATCTAACAAAAATTTTTAACCTTAACATGAACAAAATTAAACTTAATACCCAGCCATTTCCCATCTAATCTTCTTTTGCTTGAGTTTTCCTATCTCAGTGATGGCAAATTCATGCTTTCACTTACTCAGGTTAATCTCAGAACCATCCTTACTACACCATCTATGTCATGCCTTACATCCAGTTCCCCAGGAAGTCCTGTCATCTATACCTTTCAAAGACATCCTTAACCCTGCAACTTCTCACCAGTTCCATGGCTCTCATTCTAGACTGAGGCATCATCGTCTTGCACTTGAACTATTGTAACAGGCTTCACACTACTCTTTATCTTTCTTTGCCTCCCTTTATTCTGTTTTTGACACAGCATATGAAAAAAGTTTTGAAAAGAAAAGGAGATTATTTTACTCTTTTGTTAAAAATTCTCCAAATGGCTTTGTAGGTCACCTAAAAGAACCCAAGTTCTTATAGACACAAACCTTCCACTATTACAACCCCTGACTACTTCTTGTTAATACTGCTCAGTCACACTCTCCTTCAATATAGCAACAAAACTCTTACCTTGGAATATTTAAGCCTTACTTACTTACCTTGGAATATTTAAAGACAATATTTTTTTCCTGGAGTTGCATGATTTTTCCTTCACTTATTTCAGATTTTTGCTCTGATATCATTGTAGGAGTCCTTCAATTACCCTGTATAAAATAAATACGTACACATACACAGGCACACCTATCTTTGTTTTATTACCTGTCAACTGTAACCACAATAAAATGACACTACTTGAGAGAGAAACTTGGCTTGGCTTATTGCTATATCTTCAGTGCCTTTAGCATTGCTTGGTATTTAGTAGAAGCTCAATAAATATTTGAGGGATGAATAAATGAATGGCACATAGAGATGGTGAAACAGGGGTGGCAAAGAGAATGAGGTAGGTGGTATGATCCTGGAAAGTGCACAATGCAATCTCTGACATGCCTGCTTCCCATTAGAAAAAGACAAATTCCTCATTCCTTTTCTTGGTAGGCAAAGTTGTACATATGTGAAGTGGACCTTAGGAGAAGCAAGGAAGAATAGCAGGCCGTGGTAAGCTGTATTGGCATTGCTGTCAGATGGCACAGTTTTGAATTTCACCTCCCTCACTTTCCTGTGTGGCCCCAGCCAAGTCACTCAACCTCTCTTAGCCTTTGTTATCAAGAAATGGAAAACAAAATGGTTGAAAAGATTAAACGAAGAAAATTCATTAAGAAAACCATTTGGTACAAGGTAGTTATCATAAAATATTAGCTGTTGTTTATTATTATGTGATAGGGTAGAGCTGGCTAGTATGAGATTATGAAATAAAGACAAAATAAGAAGTTCATAAAAGCCAAGACATTGGGCTTACTCTACCACAAATGTATAGATAAGCAAGATATTTTTTGACTGTTAAAATGCTTATTTACAATAAGAGGCAAGTAGAATACCAACAGCCACAATCTTTCTAGTGTTGACCTAGTTATACCTTTATATTTTGTGAATAGAGGATCAAGTACCAGATAAAAAGAGGAAGACAATTGAGAAAAACAAAAAGCCTGATTCAGCAGGGGATTTACTGTGTCATGTTACACCACTTCCTGTTATCTTTTAAAGCCATCATCCAGTGTTGTGTGTTCCAGAAGCATAAGGATGGTTCAGAACAATTATATTCAACATCAGCAATAATTGCCAGAGGCAATCAATTCCCACTTTAGTCGACATGACCATTAAATGATGAAGAAAGGCACAAGTGAGAAATCTATCTCTTTATAATCCAAGCGTTTGGAGACACAACAGGGGAATTATAGCATTTTGTACCTATACAATTATATTTTTACACTCAATCATAATAATTAGAGTGAAGAGATCAAAAACTGTGTTAGAAAATGTTTTAATATATTTTCTGTTATTTGTATTTTCCTCACCACCCCAATATATATACATAGATTAGTAAATCTCCTAAATATTAGCCCTCATCCAATCATATTATTTAGAGTTTCTATGATTTATAAGCATGTTTAAATAAATTTGGAGCCAATTTACAATTTTAATATTTACCAAGATGTTAAACATCAAGATTTATGCCACAGGTATCAACATGCGTAAAGCACCAAGTTGGTGAAACCTATCTTAGAAACGATTGATCTCAGTCATGAAAATGTGGTTTGGCATTAATATTGTTTTTACTAGAGATCTCTGATTTGGCACTCCGACATCTCATACTGCTAAATCAACATGCAGCCCATCCTTGCTTCCGTCATTAAGTATTAGGGGTTTTTTGAAGGCCTCAATTTTGGATAGGTTGACCAGTAACAAATTAATCTTTAAATCAGAAATTGAAGCAGAAAATGTCATGGTTGAACATGAAGCAAACATTTCTTTGTAAAATTCAAGTTTTAAATCACACCTGCTATCAGACTCTAGGGAAAAGTATCTGCTCAGAAAGAGAAAAGAAAATGGGTAGAGTGAATATATTAGAAAGACCTCCTCTACGCCTTGTCCATCGCAGAGAAAAAGGCCTAACCCAACTTCCTGTTATGGTGGGCAACTGTGGTGTACACAAAAGTCTGGGGCCAGACCTTTTTCTGCTACAGCTCTAGCTGGTTGCTGGTACCATTGACATGGTTTGGCTCTCAAATCTCATCTTGTAGCTACCATAATTCCATGTGTTGTGGGAGGGACCCAGTGGAAGATGACTGAATTATGAGGGCAGGTCTTTCCTGTGCTGTTCTCATGATAGTGAATGGGTCTCATGAGACCTGACGGTTTTAAAGATGGGAGTTGTCCTGCACAAGCTCTCTTAGCCTGCCACCATCCACATAAGATGTGACTTGCTCCACCTTGCCTTCCACCATGATTGTGAGGCCTCCCCAGCCATGTGAAACTGTGTGTCTAATTAAACCTCTTTCTTTTGTAAATTGCCCAGTCTCAGGTATGTCGTTATCAGCAGCATGAAAACGGACTAATACAAACATCAAGCAATCAGCTAGGCCTGTAGCAGGATGAGGTCCAGCCCCTGACTCACAGCTGAGTGGATCCACTCCCCTGGTAGGTCTTTTGGTGATAAAAAGAGGAGAAAGAATAAAATGAATGAAGTTTCTCTGAGAATAAATGAGGAGTACAAGTCTCTGGTGCTGTTTAATCTTAAATGCAAGGCAGTGTTGACCTAGACACTGAGGCAAGGAATGGTGATGGAAGGGTGGGATGGAGGCAAGCATGAAACACATTACTGCAGTGGGTGATCTCCAGGCGGTGCAGCCCTGGGTTCTGATGAGTCAGACATAACTGGGACAACTTGGTTTCCACCACCAGGAAATTAAAGCCCTTAAAAATTGTTTAGGAGTGAGAGAATATAAATTTATGTCTCATTTCTAGGAACTAACTAACTTTTTAACTTAACAATATCTCATATACCAAATGTCCACCTAACGTCTTATAGCCTGGGGAGATGGCGCTATGTTTAGTGTTTTAAACATTGTGTATTTCCAGGTCATTGAGGAGACAATGAGGAGACAAGACATTGAGGAGACAAGAAGAGTCAAAGATGTCTCCATTTCAGACATCACTATTTCTAGATAGAATCAGGAGGGGCACTTCTCCTATTGCTGCCACACTGTGAGCTAAGGGGTTCTACAAACTATGAAGACTAAAGGATTTATATTGACCCCTCCTATATCAGCTGGTCTTCATAATAACACATAGAGATGATGGAGCAGCTGTTAAAACACCTTTCTTCCTGCACAGAGCATTCAGATGAATACATAACACTTGAAAGAGAGTAAAGTCTAGAAGGTTTGTGGGAACTGTCCAAGGTGGCAGGGGAAGAATATACCTGGGAAGTAATAGATAAGTCAGCACCTACCATAACCAATTTTAAAGACAAACCAAAAAGAGGAATTTTTCTCTAGCAAGAAATCTCAGGCTTTTCTTAGCTTCCAAGGAAGACTTCTCTGAAGGTCAGGCTGTACCTGTGGGACTGGTGATTGGATAGATCTCAAAGTGTATAAAATGACTGATGCATCAAAAACCAAGCTATTGTTCGACAACTCCATCTTTCTGGGAAGAGGCTAGAGGAGGGGAGCAGAAACGATCAATTGAAACGAAAGGAGACTGATAAACATCTGTTGATACATTTTTGCTCAGGAGGTTGTTCAATGATCAAAGACACTCAATACCTTAGAAACTGTGATCTTACTATTAAAGTCTATTGAATGGCCATTTGAATGTAGAAAAGAGCAGAAAAGGAAAGAGAAGGGAAAGGAAATGAATAGAAAAAGGGATGCATATGTTAAATTCTTAAATATCCATGAAAATACAGGGGAAAATAAAAACTTATGTGTTGACTCTGAAAATGCTATTTCTGAGGACAGTGGAGAGAGGAATAATAGGGCTGATTCTGGCAGATGAGGTTCATTTAGAAAATGTGAGAACAGATGATAGCTGTAGTCAAATGTTTCTATGAAGGATTAGGTGAGTGCTAAGAGATCACCCCACAACCCTAATTTTTGGTGGTAGCAGATGGAATTTTGTCAATGAAAAAAAAAAAAAAAAGGGAAACTGTATTCAAGGCTTAAGATAAGAAGAAAAGAAGACCTCAAAGTCAGCCCTGGGGCCTCAGCTCATGCCTTGTCTATAGGCATTGATGTGGCTGTAATACCATGTTGAGGTTATGGCTCCCACGTTGAAAGCTTTGAGGGTTTTGGTGACCAGGGTTCTTTTCCTAAGTAGAGTCTACATATCGTTACCCCATAGAAAACAAACATCCCAGTGATATACTTAGGTCTCTGTTACTACCATGAAACAATTTAGTTACTCACCAAAGGAACCACCGTTTGGAACTAAGAAAATGGCCTCTAAAATGAAATCTTGCCATTTACAGCAACATAGATGGAACTGGCGTACATTATGTTAACTGAAATAAACTAGATACAGAAAGGCAAATTTTGCATGTTCTCATTTATATTTGGGAAATAAAAATTGAAACGATTGAACTTGTGGTGACAGATAGTAGAATGATGGTTATTAGAAGGTGGGAAGGGTAGCAGGGGTGGGGGGAAATTGGTATAGTTTATGGGTAAAAATATACAGTTAGATAAAATGAATAAGATTTAGTATTTAATAGCACAAAAAGGTGACTATAACCACCAATAATTTATTTTACATTTTAAAATAATTAAAAGAGTAGTATTGGAATGTTCCTAACATAAAGAAATGATAAATGCTTGAGGTGATGAATAGATTGATTATCCTGATGTGATTATTACACATTGTATGCCTGTATCAAAACATCACATGTACCCAATAAATATATACACCTATTATAGACCCATAATAATTAAAAAATAAAAAATTTTAAATGAGAATAAAGAGAAAAATAGCCTCTATGAACTGGAGAAGAAACATAGGAACACAAATGGTAGAGGACTTTCGTCTCTTAATGACAAACCAGACTCAGAAGTACCAAAGTTTATTTTCTGAGAGACAAGCCTTTATTAGGAAATCAAGTGGAAGTGGAAGGAAGGACAATTTTGAAGATCTTTTCTGATTATTTTTTCTCTCTCGTGTCACTTAATGTTATGAGAGAACAGCCTTGTCCCTCATACAGAGTCAGTGATCAATAATGTTTTTGTAACAAATGCATTAATAGATTAATTAACAGAAATAAACCTTTATGATTTGAGTTCTAGTGCCTTTCAACTGAGGGTATATTATGAAGAGACTGAAATTCTTTGCAGAAATTGTTACATTAAAGAAACAGATGGATATGAATCTTCTATTTCATAGAGACCCAACATGAACTACAGCAGCAATAGCGGTGATAGGTCTAGTCCAAGGTCTTGGCACATTATTCCAAGAGAAAGCTAGGAAAAATTAATCAACTTGGCTACCAGAACCTAGAGGTGGAAACATAAAGAAAATAATAATATCTTTTCCTCTTACATATCCTCTTAGAAGACCTCATGAGTTGAATACAAATAGCTGTTAATTGAAGAAAGTTTCATTGCATATATATTAGTAGGATATATTGAAGAGTCATTCATGGATAAGGTTATTGTACTTTCTCTACATAGAGTGAATGTTGGCTATTCACAAGACAAATTATTAAATTAGTCAGTGATTCATGGAAGTGTTAGAATAAGTCTTGGAGAATTGCTTTGTTAGAGATTAGTGACATTAGGACATCTGTTGCATAATAAGACTATTGGTAAATATTGGGCAAGAGAGTTATTACAAGATCCCATTATCCAAATACATCATGAATTCAAAAAGAATTCTGAAAAACAGCATGTAAACGTCTATTGATTATAAAACTCTTAATTGTCTATTTAAGGCCAGTTATAAAACCAGTAGCTTTGACCTCCATATGAATCAAGATGAATTTGTTTGCTTGTTACAAAATTAGTGTTTTATAATTAAGATGATATCAACAGGTACTAATAGATGAAGAGGAAAAGGAAAACACCACCTTTACTCAGTGCAGTTTCTCATGCCTTTAAATAAGTGTTTTGGGAGATGTATCAGAAGTCCCTGATAGGTTTCAACACAAAATGAAGAAGGTGATCTATGGTGAGACCCACCTAGATGGGTAACTGTAGCAGCAGGTAGTGGCAATGACAGCAGCTATAACTTGTTTTAGCAGCTGCTGCTGCAGCAGCTATAATAAAAGCATCCACTGCCCAGTGTTGCACGTTGAGTGTCAGCAATGCAAGCCATGGTGTCTGTGACCTGTGGGAAAAGCTTATGTTACCTTCACCAGTCTGATTCTGCTGCATGAATTTGGACATTGTTCTCAATGTGCATCCTCTGAGACTTGTTCTCTGGCCCTCCTAAAAATTCTGTGAGCTTCTGAGTGTCTTTTAAAAATACATTTCTTTTATGTTTAAATTGTCATTTGTTATTTTTAACTGATTATATCATTGTCTTTAGCAAGCTGTTAGGGTCAAAGAACGTGCATGAAGTCTCTTTCAATGTCTCCCTGGAGAAATCCAGTTCTGTGAGGTTTTTATGCACAAGGTGCTCCTCAGGAGGGAGTGAGCAGCAAAGCAACCAAAAGTTATTCCTGACATCCCACTGATAAGCAGCAGTTTCTCTGGGAAGCAAAGTTACAGAGCGAAAAGATTATGGGCCTTGAAACCAAAGACTATCATTTACAGTATCTATAACAAGTTGATTAATCTCGCTGGGACTTTTATTCCTCATATGTATATACAAGTAATAGCACTTATTTTGCAGGGCTGTTATAAGATGGAGGGAAAATTGATATGAAGGACTGAGCCAGGTGCTGTAGAAGATGAAAAATGAGTTGGGTAATGCAGGAAGAAGAAAATGACTTGAACATGAGGAAAAACACCGTGAGACTGATAATCACTAAATATTGGGGTCCTCAATGCACCATTTGAGGCCATGATGTGAGCTCTCTCTCTAGGTGGAATCCATAAGTCATTCCTTATGTGATGTCTCTCACACACATAGCTTCAGCACAAACTTCTTCCCTGAGTTCTAGAATCATAAACAACTTGTTCCATGATATTTTCACTTGGATATTTCAGAGGTATTTAAAATTTTAAATGTCTAAAAGAGGATTTTTTTATTCCACTGCTATGTAAACATGTATTTCCCCATTCTTTCACATCTCAATCTATGGCATCCCCATACAGAGTTGTTTCTGTCAAACAACAAGGAAACATTCTTGAATCTTCCATTGACAGTATCCAAACCCATCAATATGTCCTGGAGGTTGTAACTGTGAAATATATAGAGACTCTTTCATCATCTCTGTGTCTCAATAGATATCATCCTAACCCAATCCATCATAATTTTTCATCCAGATTAAAGGTTGACAAACTTTCCGTAAAGGACCAGAAAGTAATTTTGTTGTTGTTATTTTGCAGGATATACAGTTTCTGTCACAATTATTCAACATCGTCATTACAGTGTGAAAGTAGCCATATGTAAAACGTGTGCAAATCATTGCAGCTGTGTTTTACTAAAGCTTTATTTACAAAGACATAGGGCAGACCAGACTTGGCCCATTCTGATAGTTTGCTTAGCCTTCACCAAGGTTGTTGGAGTTGCCCTCTAACTTGAGTTTCTTTTTCTTTCTTTTTCTTTCTTGAGAAGGAGTCTTGCTCTGTCACCCAGGTTGGAGTGCCGTGGTACTATCTCAGCTCACTGTAACCTCCGCCTCCTGGGTTCAAGCAATTCTCCCGTCTCAGCCTCCTGAGTAGCTGGAATTATAGGCACATGCCACCATGCCCGGCTAATTTTTATATTTTTAGTAGAGACGGAGTTTTACCATGTTGACCAGGCTGGTCTTAAACTCCTGACCTCACGTGATCAGCCCACCTCGGCTTCCTCAAGTGCTGGGATTACAGGCAAGAGCCAACATGCCCAGCCTAACGTGAGTTTCTTAATCCAAAGTTGACACTACTACATTTCCACACAGAAGTCAGATTTAAAAAACAAAATGAAACAAAACAAAACAAAACAGATCATACCTTCTTGTAACAAAACATCCTTGAATTGCTTTCTACTGCAAATAAAATAAGTTATAAACTCTGCATCTTGGCCTAGAAATTTCTGCATGACCATGTTCCTGCTGACCTCTGTGATCTCACTCATGTCATTCTCCCTCTTTCTAAGTTCCAGCCATCAACTGCTACTCTTGGTAATGAAAACATAGCACACTTGTCCTTCTTCTGACTTTTGTCCTGCTGTGTGTTCTGCCTGGAACCCTCATTTCTATGCTCACTGCAGGTGTGTGTCATTTCTATTCTTCCGGTCTCAGCTTAAAATTTCACCTTCTTAGTGATCATTGTTCTAAGGTAACCATTCCCAGCCCATGATCCTTTTTGATCAAGTGGTGAAGTTACTGTGACTCATAGCATCTACCATAGTCTCTATATTGTTTCTTTGCCTGTTTTATTTTTACCTCTCCCACTAATAAATGAGGAGAGTCCCATGAGGACAAGATCCTGTACTGCTCTGTTCTTCATGTATCTTGAGCACTTAGCACAATGAAGGTTCTCAGTAAATAGAAATTGGGCATTTGAATGAATAAAATGAAAATAGAGAAAGCTAGGTGCAAATGAAGAGTCGCTCTACAAGGAAGGGAGAAATGAATTGAGAAAGTTTCTACCAGACAACGATAAAGAGAGACATAGAGAAGCAGAAGAAGAGGGAGAAAGGAGAGGGAGGGAAGGAGGGGGGGGGGGGAGAGAGAGAGAGAGAGAGAGAGAGAGAGAGAGAGAGAGAGAGAAATTGAAAAGACTAGACCAGGGAAGGTTCAGATTTGTGCTGAAGGGAACAGAAGAGCTGACCAAGACAAAATAAAATAAAATACTTTATGTGGCATTGAATCAGCAGAAAGAAATTGGGAGGCATGAGGTGCTGTGATCTGGATGACTCTATGACTTCTTAAAAATTTGCTTGACACATATATTAATCCATTTTCACACTGCTATAAAGGATTGCCCCAAATTGGGTAATTTATAAAGAAAAGAAGTCTAATTGATTCACAGTTCTCTATGGCTAGAAGCCCTCAGGAAACTTAAAATTGTGGCAGAAGGCAAAGGGGAAGCAAGGCACATCTTACATAGCAGTAGTGGGGAGAGAGAAACAGAGAGAGAAGTGCCACACTTAAAATCATCAGCTCGGCCAGGCGCGGTGGCTCAAGCCTGTAATCCCAGCACTTTGGGAGGCCGAGACGGGCGGATCACGAGGTCAGGAGATCGAGACCATCCTGGCTAACACAGTGAAACCCCGTCTCTACTAAAAAATACATAAAAAACTAGCCGGGCGAGGTGGCGGGCGCCTGTAGTCCCAGATGCGCGGGAGGCTGAGGCAGGAGAATGGCGTAAACCCGGGAGGCGGAGCTTGCAGTGAGCTGAAATCCGGCCACTGCACTCCAGCCTGGGCGACAGAGCTAGACTCCGTCTCAAAAAAAAAAAAAATCATCAGCTCTTGCGAGAACTTGCTCACTATCACAAGAACAGCATGGGGGAAACCACCCCCGCCCCAGGAACCCTCCTAACCCCATTATTCAATCACCTCCCACCAGGTCCCTCCCTCCACATGTGGAGATTACTATTCAAGATAAGATTTGGGTGGGGACACAGGGACAAACCATAGCAACAGATATGGTATACCTTATTATTACTATCATTATTATTATTATATTATAGACTTATGAAGCACTGCAGAAGTATATTCTGAAGGCTTGATGAGAAAAACAGGCCAGAAAGAACATTCTAAGCATTTGTCAGATAGACTTCTTTAATGCTTTAAAGAAATGCTTTGCAAACATTAGTGTGCAAAAGAAAAATCTCCTAGAGAACTTGTTAAAATACAGATTCCTAACAACCTCACTCTCTCATCCTAATTTGGTAGTGGTCCTGAGACAGCACCCAGGAATTATTTTTTCACTGAGATTACACTCACATGCTGCAAAATTCACCCTTTTAAAGTGTTCTCTTTAGTGCTTAAAAAAAAATGTTCACAAAGTTGTGTAGTCATCACTATTATCTAATTCCAGAATATTATAAGCATCCCCCAAACCCATACCCATTAGCAGTCACTTCCCATTCCTCCGTTGCCAAACCCCTGGCAACCACTAGTTTTTCTGTCCTATTGATTTGCCTATTCTGAACATTTTATATAAGTGGAATCATCCAAAACATAACTTTTTGTATCTAGCTTCTTTTACTTTGCATAATGTTTTCTTTGTGCTTAATGAAATTAGCATAAGTCTCATCCATGTTGTAACATAAATCAGTACTTTTATGCGGATAATATTCCATTGTAATAATATAAAGAACTCTTATACCACATTCTGCTTATCCATTTATCAATTGTGGACATTTGGTTATTCCTACTTTTTGGCTATTACAAATAATGTTGCTATGAGTTTTCATAAATTTCATAAATATATTGACATATATTTTCAATTCTCTTTGTTGTATTTCTAAAAGTGAGATTGCTGGGTTATATAGAAGCTCTATGTTTAACATTTTAAGCAATTGTTAACTGTTTCCCAAAACTGCTGCATTATTTACATTTCCACCAGAAATGTATGAGGGTTCTAATTTTTCCACATCCTTGAAACACTTTATATTATCTCGTTTTGGTTTTGATTTGTATTTCCTTAAGCACAATGAAGAATTCATTAGTTAATATTGATGTTGAACATTTTTTCACATACTTCTTGGTCATCTGTATATTTTCTTTGAAGAGATGTATATTTTAATACTTTTCCCAATTTTAATAGGGTTATTTGTCTTTGTGTTACTGCACTGTAAGAGTTCTTTATACATTCTGGAAACTAGGTGCTTACCATGTATATAATTTGAAAATATTATCTCCCATTTCATGGGCTGTCTTTTCACTTTTTTGTTAACGTCCTTTGATACATAACTTTTTTAAATTTTAATGAAGTCCATTTTGTTTTGTATTTGGTTGTTGGTGTCATATCTAAGAAATAATTACCCAATACAAGATCATAAAGATCAAAGCCTATCTTTTTCCCTAAGAGTTTTATAGTTTTAGCACTTACATTTAGGTTGCTGATGTATTTTGAGTCCAATTTTGTGTATGGTGTGAAGTAGTGGTCCAACTTCACTCTTTTGTATATTGATATATTATTGTCAAGCATTGTTTATTTAAAAGACTGTTCTTTCTCCCATTTATTTATCTTGGCACCCTTGTTGAACACCAACGATCAAAAATTTATGGTTTTATTTCTGGACTCTCAATTCTCTTGCATTGGTATATATTGTCTACCATATGTCAGTACTACACAGCCTTGATTGTTATAGCTATGTAGTAATTTTGAAATTGAGAAGTATGAGTCTTTTAAATTACTCCTTTTTAAAGATTGTTTTAGCTACTCTGAGTCTCTTATTTCAGAATTTGCTTTTCAATTAGACAGAGTCCTTTTAACTTCTCATACTTCGTAGGCAAGGTACAAGGAGGCAAGTGATTTAAGCTTTTGGTACCTACTTGATTAAAGATCCTGGGTTGACATTGGTTGATTCTACAGATTTTTTTTTAGTTTACATCCTAGTATCAATTTTGAGACTTCAAAAATTTCTTATGTCAGGATAAGAAGAATGAGAGTTAATAGATTTTAAAAAATGTAACATTTCATGTTTCAAAATGCCAGAATTTCTTGTGCTGAGGAAAGTAACCACATATGTAATATGAGAGAACATGTCCCCAGCACTCTGAAAGTATGAACTAATGACTTCCTCTCTTACCTGTGCCTTTACCAGAGTCTAGCAAAAGAGAGTTGGAGGAACAGGGAGTTGGCAGTTCTACTAACAGTAACTTCATACTGTACTATAAATCATATGATAGCAAAAAGCATGCAGAAGTTTTTCATTAAAGAATGTTCTTACAGAAACTCACAGTGAAACAATCTGAACCATAACAGACGATAGGAGAGAGCAATAGAAAAGCACCTCGGAAGGGGAAAAACTGAGTTATTCCAGGAAAAAAACAAAAAAACCCAAAATCTTATACAGATAAACCAGAATTAATTTTGCCCCTGAAAACTAATGTGAGTCCAGGTTAGATTGACTGATTGATTAATTGATTGGCCCAAAATGGCAGAAGACATCAAATGCAAATGTGAGACTGCCAATTGAATATAAAACAAAAAATGATTTAACTAAACTTTGTGAAACACATTGTCAATACTGGAATCAAAGCTGATGGATTGTTGGAGTCAGCTGTTGTAATTTTGGGACAGGCTTACATAACAGGATCATATTTTGAAACACTAACTAATGTGTTTTCCTCCTGCTTACCCACAGCAGCAGAGTCAGCATATTCTATCAACTTGTTACTCCCACAGTGCCACATAGCACCTAACCTAAAACTAGCAAATAATCCACTTCCATTCAAAGGAGCACTAAAATTATAATGCTTTCTTGTTGCCACCATTGAATATCTACCCTTAGCAGCATTCAGCATGTCACCCATTGAGGATGAAGAAGTAATCATAACTGTCTATTTCTTTAAATCTTGCTCAACTTTTTTTTCCAAAATATGACACATGGGCAATCCGTTTTTCAAGGCCCTACTTATTTACAGGAATATCGCAGATACATTGTGGATTGGGTTCCAGACCACTGCAAGAAAATGAATATCAAAATAAAATAGGTCACAAAATTTTTTAGTTTCCCTGTGCATATAAAAGTTGTGTTTACATGATAATGTAGTCTATTAAGTGTGCCATGGCATTATGTCTAAAAAATATGAATACCTTAACTTTAAAATACTTTATTGCTAAAAATTGCTAACAATTATTTGAGCCTTCACCAAGTCATAATATTTTTGCTGGCGGAGGGTCGTGAGTCAATGTTGATGGCTGCTGACTGATCAGGGAGGTGGCTGCTGATGGTTAAGGTGACTGTGGCAATGTCTTTAAAGAAGTCAGCAATGAGATTTGTGGCACTGATCAACTCTTCTTTTCACAAAAGATTCCTCTATAGCATGTGATGCTGTTGGGCAGCATTTTATCCACGGTAGAACCTCTTCCTAAACTGGAGTCAATCCTCTGAATTCCTGGTGTTGCTTTATTAACAAAATTTATGATGTAATACTCTATATCCTTTGTTATCATTTCAACAATCATCACAGCATTTTCACCAGGAGTAGATTCCATTTCAAGAAACCACTTTCTTTGTTCATCCATAAGAAGTAATTCCTCATTTGTTCAAGTTTTATGATGAGATTGTAGCATTCAGTCACATCTTTAGGCTTCACTTCTAACTATTTCCACCACATCTGCAGTTATTTCCTCCATTGAAGTATTGAACTTCTCAAAGCTATCCATGAAGGTTGAAATCAACTTCTTCCAAACTCTTGTTAATGTTGACATTTTGACTTCCTTCTATGAATCACAAATGTTAATGGTATTTAGAATGATAAATCCTTACCAAAAAATTTTCAATTTATTTTTCCCAGATCCATCAAAGGAATCACTATCTCTGGCAGCTACAGTCTTACAAAATGTATTTCTTAAATAATACTATTTGAATGTCAAAATTACTTTTTGATCCATGGGCTGCAGAATAGATTTTGTATTCACAGGCATAAAGGCAACGTTAAACTCTTTGTATATCTCCATCAAAATTCTTACATAACTGTGTGCATTGTCAATGAGCAAAAGAATTGAAAATACACTTTACAAGGGGAGATTTACAAATGGCAAACAAGCATCTTGAAAGGTGTTCAGCATCATTAGTAATCGTGAAATAATAGTTAAAAGCCTAACAGGATACTACTAAGTGCCTACCAGTAGCTACAATTTTAAAAAGAGCGATGATGAGGATATGGAGTAGTCAGGGCACACTTCCTTTGTGGGTGGGAGTATGAAATGGTAAAACACTTTTGACAACTATTTACAGCATGGCTTATTGAATATTTTGAGCCCACTGTTGAGACCTACTGCTCAGAAAAAAAAAAAAAAAATCCTTTCAAAGTATTACTATCCATTGAATTTCCTAGGAACCATTATGAAAATTCAACTGATGACATATCTGTATCTATTCCTGTACTTAATTGGTTTCATGGGTCTGTCTGTCTCTCCTTACTCCAAGTGTCCTTATTAATGTGTTTTGTATTATGCCTTGAAATCAGATAGTGTGGTTTCTCTTTGTTCTTCATTTTCACAATTGTCTGAGCTATTATAAGTCTTTGCTTATTCATATAAATTGTATAAGCAATGTATCGATTTCTCAAAAACAGCTTAACGGGATTTTTATTTAACATTGCATCAAATGTACATACTGACTTGGGGAGTTATCAGCTTAGCAATTTTCATTTTTCTAACTTGTAAACATGATATTGATACTTTGTTATTTAGTTAGATCTTTTATCTTTTTTTGCAGTCTTGTGATATACAGTATATAATTCTTGTTCATCTTTTGTTCAATTTATTCTTAAGTGTTTTATAATTCTGATGCTATGGTAAATGGTATTTTAAAAATTCTATTTTCAAATATTTTGCTGGTATAACACAGAAATAAAAATAGACTATTACATATTGTCTTTGTTTCTTGAAATTTTACTAAATTCACTTATTGGTTCAGGTTATTTTATAATTTATTTTTAGTTTTAATTTTATCTCCAAATAAGGACAGTTTTATTTCTTCCTTTTTCATTTTTATGTCTTTATTTCTTTTTTAAAACTTACTTCACTGCCTATAACCATTAGCATAAAATAGAGTTGAAATACTGAGACTAGAAATAATTGTCATGTTCTTTTTGAAGTAGGTCAAGTGTTATTCAAATCATTTGTACATTAATTGATATTTTTGTCTACTTCTATCAGTTACTTAGTGGTATTAAAATTTCTAACTGTGATTGAAGATATACCTGTTGTAAATTCTAATTGTTAGTTTTGTTTCATGTAATTTAAAGCTTATTTAGTAAGCATATACAAATTTATAACTTTTTTATTAATTGACCTTTTATCATTAGGAAATATGCTTATGTATCTCTGATAATACTGATTTTCTTGCAGTCTATTTTGCTGAATATTTATAACGCCCCTCTAAACTTCATATGGTACTGGTTGCATGGTGTTTTTCTTTCCATTCTTTGATTTTCAATCTGTATATGCCTGAATTTAAGCAATTTTTTTCAAACCATCACAGAAAGCTGACTGGATATAGTTCAGTATAAAGCTTCCACAACTTTCATTTACTACAAAGAACGATCTTGTGCATAGCAACATTGTGGTCTTTTTCTAATACATGAGCCACCACTATATTTTCCTGTTCTATGACATAATCCCTGGTCATAGCATTCATCAGTCTGGTCTCAAATTCAAATTAGAGAAAAAAAGTCAAAACTCTTTCTAATGTCAGAAATCTATTGTGTTCCAAAGAAAATAACTTCCAGTCTGATTTACTAATACTACATTTTTTGGAAATCAAAATGATTCAAAGCAAAACATTTTGTTAAAGCAATTTGGTCAATTTGCTCTTCAGAGGAAGTCACGCTTTAAAATCCCAAAAGGCTAGTAAGAAACTCATAGTCCAACATTAGCCAGAATTTCTAGGATTTTGTGACTTTTGGCTTGGCATTGCAACACCTTTTATGTCAGTGTGAGCAATTTCCTAATTCCCAATTCTTATACTGAAAAACAACATTTAAAATATGCATGAAATTGTTATTCACTGGACATTCATAATCAAATTGAATGAATGAGTGACAAAAAATCAACTCTAAGATACATATTTTTCTTATTTTTCTCTTTTGATCTTTGTTTTGTCAATGTGGTCATGGCGCTGGTGGTAGTGGTGGTGTGCCTGTGTTTGTCCTTTAAGTTTATGAACATTGTCTTGGATACTTGTCAAAAGTTACATCTTAGCTATTTTTTCAAGCAGTGACAAGGAAGGAAAAAGACAGTTTGAATGTCTAGGAAGTACAAAAATCACACATATACAAATACATTACAATTGTTCCTATTAAAACGGGAATGTTGAGGTTCTACTATATATTAAATGAGAATTAAATATATTATGAAGTAATACAAAAGACAGTATCTGCTGAAAAATACAACTTGTGAAGGTAATGGTGATCAGAAATTATTCTCAAACAAGCATTATTTAGCACAGAAATTCGAAATCTAATTTACATAAAGGACTTTTGTAGTATAGAAATGCCTTCTCAAAGTTATTTAAAATATCTAACATTAAAAAAAAATATGTTCCCCTTCCTGTGTCCAAGTGATCTCGTTGTTCAATTCCTACCTATGAGTGAGAACATGCAATGTTTGGTTTTCTGTCCTTGCGATAGTTTGCTGAGAATGATGGTTTCCAGCTTCATCCATGTCCCTACAAAGGACATGAACTCATCCATTTTTATGGCTGCATAGTATTCCTTGGTGTATATGTCCACAATTTCTTAATCCAATCTATCACTGATAGACATTTGAGTTGGTTCCAAGTCTTTGCTATTGTGAATAGTGCCACAATAAACATACATGTGCATGTGTCTGTTGTGGGGTGGGGGTTGGGGGGATAGCATTAGGAGATATACCTAATGTAAATGACGAGTTAATGGGTGCAACACACCAACGTGGTACATGTATACATATGTAACAAATCTGCATGTTGTGCACATGTACCCTAGAACTTAAAGTATAATAAAAAATATACATATAAATATATGTACAAATATACATATATATATAAATATATATAAATATAAAGTTTTATATATATATATATCTTTGCTTAACCCAGAAGAAATTTTTGGAGAAAGTAATGAAGACTTCCTGTTTCTGAAAAATTTAAGGCTTTTAGAAACACTTAAAACATTAATTCTTATCTTTTTTTTATCCTATGTAACAAGTCTTGTTGTCAACAAAAACTTTTCTAACGTTTGCACAGTTGGACAACAGATAACTAGCTGCCCCATCCACACTGGAGTTAGGAAAGAGAAGCCCAGCTATGATTACTTGAAATCTAGCTCAGTACGGACTAAGTCAAGGTTCACCGATTTAGTCCTCCAACATATATAATCTGAAATGAGCAGCAAGGAAAATTAGATCATTGGCAAAAGGAAGAAAAATATTCCTGGCATTTCAAAGCAAAGGTGAAGCAACCCTGGAGCAAAGTTATTCCCTAGATGATGCTACTTCTTCATTGGACTACCAGCTCAATTTAGAAAGAGACAGACTGCATTCATATTGCAAAGTAAACTCAAGAGTTACTGGTGTTTTTTCCTTTTTCTTTGCATACAAGCAAGTAACTCTATCCTCCACTTAAACTCTTATTGCCTTCCTTGTACTGATACATTTGATATGTTTAACCTGATAATAACGTGTCCACATCCTTAATTATTACAAATATATAGCATTTCTTAAAGGTAATACAAAGAATGGTGAATATAAAAAATAAAATCTTAGAACATTCGAAAACGCCTAACCTAAGCCAAATACTAAATCATATAATTAAAGGCTTCTGTTAGAAAAAATCAATTTAGAATGACATACACAAACCGTTAACATTCAATGCAATATAATGTAATCAGATTTTTCCATTGTCATTTATCTCCTACAATCTCTATGTCACAGAAACTATGTAATTTGGTTGATACATTAATTGTATATTATTTTTCTTTTAATATCAAGTGCCTTGCTAGATTCTGAACATTCTTTTGAATAGTTCGAATTCAAAGACAGAAAATATCATTGATATCATTCTAAGTTTCCCTAAGAATAACCCAGAAATAATTTTCCACATAGGAGGCAGCCAATTCAAAATTGTAAAGTTTAAAAAAATAGAGGAGTTAATGGCAGTAAACAGCCCCATTCTTTTCTCTTTAAGATCTTCTTGTAATGTAAGGTAAAGAACACTGTAAAATTAAAAAGTTGTTATCATTATCCATCATCAAGTACTCACAGACTGTTTGCTGTTGAACTAAGAAATTATGTGAGGTTGTGTGAGAAATGTAAGACATCATCACTGATTTTAAGGAATTTATAGTTGACTCGAAGGAGATAAAAGTAAAATTAAGGAGTAATTAAACTCTGCCTCATGCAGTGGTTATTGTAAGTACACTAGATGTTCAAAGAGCAAAGGTGGAAGGAATACTCTATTCTGGCTTTGTCAGAATAAGCCTTTTCAAATACAGGACTTTGAATTTGCCCTGAAGAAAGTGAGGGATATAGAAAGGGGTTTCAGGTTGAATATGTTGGAAGTCTCTTGGACCCTTGATATTACTGTGGTACCAAATATAGGAGTGAATGGATTGAGGTTCTCAATAGCTTAAAATGTGGTTGCTGGGAAACATAATAAAGTGGTTATTTGGATTGTGAAAAGCCACTGAGAGGTGCTTGCCAGCAACTGTGAAGAAAGTGGTTTGTAATCTGGAAACCATTAGAAATCACTGGGGCAGGTTATCTGGTATTTAACTGCCAATTCTGGATTTTCTACTACTTAACTCATTCTCTGGGAAAGATATATATATATATATTTATCAGCCTCAAAGAATAAATGTGAAGCTCAAGAAATAATGAGCATAAAAGTGTTTTGAAAGCCACAAACTCTTCGGAATATTTTCATTCATATTATATTACTTTGTGGTAAAATGACTAAAATAGGATTGATTTTGACAGGCAGTAAAATTTTCAGGCCATCAGGATGCAAATGGCATTGGATGAATTGTTCCCTTATAGTTGGAAACAAACCTAACACAGAGATTTTCTCTACCAGCTGGACACAGTACAGGTAAGACAAATGGTTTTCCTTTAAACTAGTGAAAAGGGGGCAATGACTTTTAAAGTCCTATGTCTGTCATAGTTCTTCATGCTCTCCACCTTAACCTCAGGGGATCTTTGCGTCATTCATGTTCCCTCCTAGATCAGAGAATGCCTAGATAGGAGCCAGACATGGACAATGACCCAGGCTGATTTTCATGGGAAGCCAGGTTAAGTGACACATTGCTTCCTGATTAGGTTAGGTAACCCAACAACCCACTTCTATTGGGGACTTTCTATTACTTGCTTATCAACTGCAGAAATATTTTTTCTTCTTACATTCTATAAATAATCCTTTGTGAATTGATTCAGAGCGCAAAGCAGGTGAGGCATGTACACTTACAAGACCATCAGGAGGAACTGGCAATCTTGGCTAATGATTCCTCTCTGATTTTACCATTTGGTGCCAAAAACAAATTCATATGTTCATTTATGGTTAAAACAGCTTATTCAGAACTAACCCACATACAGACAGGGAGAGAGAGTTTAAAAGTCAATAACCTATGTCATCACTAAACTTTTTTTTTTTTAAACAAAGCCTTATACTGTGGTTTATTCCCTGTGGTTAAGTTGTAATTGCCTAGGATCTTAGTCACATTTTTGAAGTTTTGCCTTAGCCATTTCAGCAAGACTTATATTTTGTCTTTAGATACATTCTAATCTTTAAAATGTCAACATACTAAATCTGCAGGCTGTTTTCTACAGATCACCACTCCCCAGAAAGATGAAGAATTCCATTTGCTGAGTCAGGTATGATGCTGATGGTGTCAGGAAGCTGTGAGGACTTCTCATTTAGTTTCCCACAAAGTGAGGGCCAAACCACCCAGGCTTCCTCAGCCAATGAATTTCTTGTTTCCTTCCAGAATAAAAATTGTAAAGGTCTATGACACCTCTTTCTTGCTCACCAATGGAGGTTACAGGAGAGGAAGCTAATAAAATTCCCCAGTGTCACAAGGGACAAGCAAAAGAGTTGTGTGTCATGACTGGTTTCTCAACGCCATCATGTTTACTGATTACCTTTGCTGGCCTGCCCTGAGGACAATGTTCTTCAGAACCAGCCAGAAGAGGATGTAGTTAGACTTCTGTAAAAGAAAGTCTATGTGCCATTCCAGTGCCATACTCATGCCTGCCATGGAGCAAGACAGTGGAAGACCCTTAAACCTTCAGTATTTTAACTCCTCCACAGATAACAAAGGAGAGAGGGAGAAGCTGGAAGCTACTTCACCCTTCAATTTCAGGTGGCAGTGCAGGGCTCACTGGGGACTAGAACAGATCTGCGGAAGCAGCCTTGGTCACCAGTAATCATGAAACTAGGTGGTTCCAGAAGCCTGTGGGGAGAATTCCTCCTCCCATGAAGTTGTTTGGGGAAAACAGACTGGGTGCTATTATGCTGCCAAATTGATGTAAATCTCTAGAAGAGGCTTTCACATGAGCCCCTCAAACTCATCAGCCTCCCAACGCGTCTCCAAATGGTGTCAAATACACAACTGGGGGTGGGACCAGAGCTGGGACAGGCCTGGGCTCCCTGGCAAGCTTTAGTCTATGCTCACCATACTACACCTCACCCCCAAGAAGACCAAAACCTCTTTCAATTCAATAGCATAGCAACTGCCAACAGCAAGGTATCTTCCATGGCAATTTGCTGGGTGATTTTTGGAGATATTTTTGTTTATCAAACTGCCTCAACACACATATACTTGCTAAGCTACAAGTATACAATTTCTATTAAACGGATTTCACTTTGGGGCCAATTCAGGCAACTGACTTCAGGTGGGGATAGAGCCTCTTTAGTCACGTTATCTTGGCTTCTAAAGCTGGCTGAAATCCAGAGAATCGAAAAGTCATTCAAGAAACCTAAAATGACCTGCCTGCAAGAAGAGGAAGGACTTTCAGCTTAGGGCAATAATAATGAATAACATTTCCTGAATAATAATAATAATAGTAATAATAATTAGAAAGGATTGACTTTCAGAAATTTTTCTCAAGTCAAAGCTCCCGCTACTTTGGTTCCAACTTTTCTCTCTAATTGGAGAGGAGGAGCATCTCCCAGACAGCTGCCTGCCTCAGAGAAGCCAGTCTCCCTAATCCCCTCAGACCCAGGGGATGAGGCCCTGCTGAATCGCTGCTCTCTACTGGCTGGAGCCACACCTCCCTCCACCGCGGGGCGGGGCTACAATGTCCCCCCGGTTAGGGCCGCAGGCAGCTCCTCCCAGTCACCCACCCCACCAGTTCCCATCCTCCGGCCCCCCTCCACCAACCCCTTCTTTCCACACTGCCCCCTGAGTTCAGGGAATTTCCCCAGCATCCCAAAGCCTGAGTTTCCTGCCAGTGGGGAGGGGTGAATGCAGATAAAAGGAGTGCAGAAGGCACCGGGAAACCAAAGTGCTCTGTATCCTCCAATCTCCGCGCCCAACTCAGGAACCCACGACCTTTCACAGCGCTCTCTTGACAACTATGAGCCTCCAGTCCAGCCGCGCGGCCAGTGGTCTGGGTCCTTCGGGCTCCTTGTGCGCGCTGCTAGCGCTGCTGCTGCTGCTGACGCCACCGGGGCCCCTCGTCAGCGGTGAGAGCGCCTGGCACTCGGGTACAGCGGCGCATCCCAGCCTTTGCGGGCCGCTGCGTTCCAGGAAACTCTTCCAGCAACCTGCCCTATAAAAATGTCTTTCTTTCTTCCCCAGCTGGTCCCGTCTCTGCTGTGCTGACAGAGCTGCGTTGCACTTGTTTACACTTTACACCGAGAGTAAACCCCAAAATGATCGGTAAACTGCAGGTGTTCCCCGTAGGTCCGCAGTGCTCCAAGGTGGAAGTGATGTAAGTTCTCCTGTGTTGCTGTGTCCACTGTGACTTAGGCAAGTCCTCCAGCCTGGATCGTCAACCTTTGTGGCTCATGATTGCATGCTCTTTTTCTTTACTTCAGAGCCTCCCTGAAGAATGGAAAGCAAGTTTGTCTGGACCCGGAAGCCCCTTTTCTAAAGAAAAGCATCCAGAAAATATTGGACAGGTATTTGTCCCTTTGATCTTTGTGGTGTTTTAGTATCTTCTCTGGAAAGCATATACTTCACAATGTCCTTATTCTCTCTGTAGGATTTAGAGCATGCTTAGAATTATAAGGTTGTTAAGAAGAATAGGGAAACTTTTTTTTCTGGAATGTTCTGGGGAGACCTTTATCACCAATCTTACATGCCTGAACAATGACACAGAGCTCATTACTGACATCTATTTTTTGTGGGCTCTTTGCTTTTACTGATTTTTTTCCCCACCAAACACTTTTGAAAACCGAATGTAGTAGACAGGAGTGTGGGAATTGGTTATACGAATATAACTCTTTTCTCAACAGTGGAAAACAAGAAAAACTGAGTAAGAGAAAGGACCATACGTCGTAAAATTGCCCATTCTTCAGCGGAGCAGTTTTCTGGAGATCCCTGGACCCAGTGAGGATAAGAAGAAAGGGTTGGTTTTTTCCAACAGTCCGTTTTCTACATGGATTCCCTACTTTGAAGAGTGTGGGGAAAGCCTACGCTTGTCCCTGAAGTTTACAGCTCAGCTAATGAAGTGTTTAGCATAGTATTTCTGCTATTTACTGTTATTTTACCTGATAAGTTGTTGAACTCTTTGGCAACTGACCATATTGTATTTGGCAACTGACCATATTGTAATCACCGGTTATTAGTTTTTCAATGAATATTGAATTGAAGATAACTATTGTATTTCTATCATATTCCCTAAAGTCATACTGAAAAGGCTGTGGATTTCATATGGAAATAATGTTTTATTAGTATGTGGCTGAGGGAGGTATCCTGTTGTCCTCACTCACTCTTTTCATAAAATAGGAAATATTTTAGCTCTGTTTCTTGGGGAATATGTTACTCTTTACCCTAGGATGCTATTTAAGTTGTATTGTATTCGAATGCTGAGTGTGTCATACCGTTATCTGTGCAGAATATATTTCCTTATTCAGAATTTCTAAAAATTTAAGTTCTGTAAGGGCTAACATATTCTCTTCCTGTAATTTTAGACATTTGATGTCTTCTTAGTATGGCATAATGTCATGATTTACTCATTAAACTTTGATTTTGTATGCTATTTATTCACTATAAGATGACTATAATTCTGGTCACTAAATGTACACTTTAGGTAGATGAAGAAGCCCCAAAACAGGTAAATTCCTGATTGCTAATTTACATAGAAATGTATTCTCTTGGTTTAGTCTTCAAAAAATATATAGCATTGCTAAGATTTTTAGATGTCTATTGTGGATCTTTTAAAGGTTTTGACCATTTTTTTAAAATGAGGAATTAAACATGTATCACATTCAGTATATTAAAATTGCACTTTCATTTTTCACTGTGTGTCACGTTGGTTTTTGGTAGTTGTACTGTCATTTGGAGAAACAATAAAAGATTTCTAAACCACTCATGTTGTTTCTCCTCCTTCTACTTTTACTATTTACCTTTAATTCTACATTATTCAAAATACTGCCTCTGCTCTTCTCTGGCTGGCAGAGAAGGCCCTCATTCCCCAATACCATTGCATTGGTTCAACTTTTCTCCATGCTCAGCCCCCTTCCAGTTACTCCTTCACAGCACCAATAGCCTCTGGGGTCTTCAGAAAACACAAATAGGATAAGATTTCCCTATCTAAATTCTTAAATAACTCCCTGTTTCCTAGACATGAAATAAAAGTTGCTAAACACGATGAATGATGTTCTGTCTCATCTCACTCCTGATCATCAGTATTTCAACTTCCCTGTGCCTCACATTCACTATGGTCAGGCATTCAGTTCCCTAACTGGGCATGTTCTTTCCCCAGGCTCATGACTTTGTATTTGCTAGGGCCTCTACCTGGAAAGCCCTTACGTTTTTCTGCATAGAAGAGGAGGCTTATTCATCTTCAGAATTCAGTTCAAGCAATATCTCCTTCGTGAATTTTCTTTGGCATACTCAACAAAGCTTGTGGTTTGCATCTTGGTATTCTCATAGCATCTTCTAGACATCTGAATTATAACAAATATATTCCATTGCTTTTATTTGTTCATAGGTTTCTTTATCTAACTGTATCAGAGCTCTCCTAGAACATCAACCATATTTCATTCGACTCTGCATTCCAAATGTGTGGGGCATAGAATGACTTAATGAATTAATAAGTTATCCTGACCCTCAGGTTGTCAGATATTATACTAAAATCAATAATCTGGCTCATGGTAAATTTTGATTAAATTGTAATTTGTTTACCCTCTTTTCTCCTTCTTGTCGACAGGTAATCCAACAGGGCTTTAGCATGGGTAATCCACCCACCCCTCATTTTCACGTGGCTACCTCTCATCTTTCCTTCCTTTGGGGATAGTTTACCTATCATTTTCTTGAGGCAATCTTTATAACTCTTACTCCTCCCAGATTAAGATCCCTTTTCTATACTCTCATAGCACTCTGTACATTTTATTCATAACATTTTCTCATGAAGGTGACTTTAGAGTTTATAGAGAGTATATGCATGTGGTCATTTGTTTAGAGTCTGTCTATTCCAGCTTCACTGTAAGTTCCATGAGAGCAGGGACAAAGTTTATCATCTGTATCTCAGTTCCTCGTACAATGCCTGGCACATAGTATATATTTAAACAAATGAGTGATCTTGCTAAACAAGTCTCTCTGTCTCTCTAGTATTAAAAGTGTCTTTTCATATAAAATACCTGTTCTTAGGAAAACCAAGAAAATGAGAAGAAGACGACTAACCAAATTATTATGTGTATACACACATTCACACTGTGGCTGAATTAATGTATTATATATGCTTATATTGGCATGTACTTGTACACTTTAGTATATCTAACCTAGGCTTTCCTGTATGTTTTATCTCTATATATATAAAATATATTTTAAAAATAGAAATATATATATTTTATATATAAAATATAAATTAGATTAATATTTTTAATTATTATATATTGATACATTTAAATAACAGAGAGAATGAAAGAAAGAGACACAAAGATATGAAAAAACTTAAAAAGTAGATTCAGAGATGGGCTTTCTAAACATTTTTTCAACAATAAAAAAGTACAAAATATCTCTAATTTTTAAAAATGCATTAAACTTCTGTGGTCTCTTTTTGCTCTCTCAAATGGTATTTTTTTCTTGAACTTATGAATGATACAGTAATCCTGGGGAAACCCTTGAAAGCAAACCAAATTACAAAAATGACCTGTAAATTTCAGTGTTTAAAACAATCCCTGCTATGTCGTATTAACTCCAAAATACTTACTGAAAAATGCTTGTTTATAAAAGATTAAAGAATATTAAATGCCCTTTGTACAGGTGAAATATAAGATTCATAAAGAAATAAACATTACTGGTTAGTGTTTATTTTTTTGAGACCGAGTCTCACCGTCGCCCAGGCTGGGGTTCTGTGACGCAGTCTTGGCTCACTGCAACCTCCGCCTCCCAGGTTCAAGTGATTCTCCTGCCTCAGCCTCCTGTGTAGCTGGGACTATAGGGGTGTGCCACCATGCCTAGTTAATTTTTTGTATTTTTGGTGGAGATGTAGTTTCACCATGTTGGTCAGGCTGATCTCAATGGTTCCTTTTTTTTTTTTCTAATCATCAAGCTCTGATTTTTTTTTTTTTTTTTTTTTTTTTTTAGAAACAAGACTTGTAAGTTTAGTTTGTTCATAGAAATAGAATGAAACATGGTTTCTAATATCCTTGCAGTTCTAGTTGTCAGGCCCATTCTACAAATGGTCACTCTATACAGAAAATAGATTAGAGTATATTACTGAAGAGTAATCTAAGAAACTAACTGACAGCTACTCTTCACTCTTCCGACCATTCCTAGTTGATCTTGCTACTAGCAAAGTCAAGGACTAACATATTTCAGAAAATTTAATCTAATCTAAATATCCTAGGGATATGTCTTCTAGTTTCTTCATACTAACCCCTAAATACTATTTTCACTCTGTTATCTGTCTGAAACTCTATCTTATGTAAAGTCACTTGATATTGAACAAATGCTCAGCTAAAATCTACTCTGTTACTGCTCCAATTCAGACAATTTTCAATGTATAATTAATGTCTTTCATTATACCAGACTTTCCTGTTTGCCTCTATGTGTGACGCATTCACATAATCCTTCAATTCCTGAAGGTATGACAAGATCTATGATAAAATATGACTAGTGGCTTTATTTTTCTATCATGGTTTTAATTCTTGCTTAAGCAAAATAATTGCTGTGGATAACTCTCATGTTGTATATAACTTCAAAATACCTTCCTGTATGTCACAAAATGAGAAATTTACCAGATGAAAGGAGCACTTGCGGATTTCTAGTTGCCTCCCTGACTAAATCAAGGAAGAGGAGGAGAATGTACCACGATTTGGATTTTGGCTGACAGTCCTGGTTCATCCTGAGTCAGCAAAATTAATATTATATTCCTAAGAAGGATTGTTCATACCTCAAATATGTGGAGTGAGATAAGAACGCAGAAAGATCTAGAGTTTAGGTGTATAATTTTGTTTCTACAAATTTCAAAGTCCTGTTCCTGAACACAGATAGATTGCAAGGAGTCTTCTCTGGAAAATCCACTTTTTTTTTCTTTTTCTTTTTTTTTTCAGATGGAGTCTCACTCTTTCGCCTTCGCCTACGGTGGAGTGCAGTGGTGCGGTCTCCGCTCACTGCAAGCTCTGCCTCCCGGGTTCACGCCATTCTCCTGCCTCAGCCTCCCAAGTAGCTGGGTATGCAGGCGCCCATCACCAGGCCTGGCTAATTTTCTGTATTTTTAGTAGAGACGTTTCTCTAACACATAAATTTATGATGTTTGTTTTTAATCTACCTCTAGGGTTAAAGAGAAAACTAGTTGACTTATTTCCAGCAAGAGAAGCTAATTATACTTCTTTATATTTTGTGGTACAGTACAAAATTAGAGCAATTGGATTTCAAATCTAGTTTTGTGTATTTCCAGCTATGTGAGCTTGACAGTTTGTTTCACATCTACATTCCCCAGCTTCCTCATCTGTAAAATCAGAATAATATCTCTCTCACAGGCACTACCCTGGAACAAAGTAGATTCTTGGTAAATATTATTAATAATTTCTTTCCCAAGACTGCTAGTTCAAACTCCCCTTTACAAACGAGAAAACTGAGAACTTAGTAGTTTAAGCATCCTTATTTTTTTCTAAATTTATTTATATTCTCTTTACATATGCATGATTAATTTTTAGCACTCTTAAAATTTTTCTGAGTCTTTTTATAGAAGCTTTTGAAAACTGTATATTCCATTTTTTGTGAAGTACATGGTAACTATCAAAATTTATGATATATTTTCCTTTATATAAACATTCATCAATCAAATATCAATCTATTAACTTTTATTGGTAATCTTGTTACATACCTGACCCTATGCAAGATCCTTATAAATATAGAAATTATAAAAATGAAGAGCTTTCAGTCTGAGTTAAGGTCTCTTTATAGCAAATATACTGTTTCCCACAGAACAAAGATTTTCTAATAAGGGGAGAGAAAGAAAGAGGAGGAGAAGTGAAGGGAGGGACCAGGAGAAAGAAAAAGGAGAAGAAAGAAGGTGAAGAGTGGAGGGGCTTGTGTTTTGTGTTGTCTTTTTTTCTTTCTGTTTTCTTTCTTCTTTCCCCTTCCCTCTTCTCCTCATCTCTTCCCTTTCCTTCTCTCCCTCCCTTTGTCCTTTCTGTTTATTCCTCAGAAGTAAAATAACGCTATTTAAAAGAGGAGGAGAAGGACCCAGGCACCCTAGCAGGAATCTCGGCCAGCAGCCAACACCAACCACCTCCCACAGGAATGAGGCCAGTTTTGATTTTCACCCATTTCAGTTGCTTCTGACTACACCCACTTAATTGAGCATTGCAGAAGAATCTCACATTAATATGTAGAATTATCAGAAATAATAAATTGTTGTTTTAAGCCACTAAGTTTAAGGTTGACTTCTTACACAGCAAAAGAGGATCAAACGGTACTTGCTAACAGTTGAATGTGTTTGTAGGCTCTGGGAAAACATCGTACTGGAATTTCCTCAAATGAATGAATGTGTAGTGAAACTGGATAACAGTCATACATTTGAGACTCAACAAATTATACTGATTAACATAAACTGAAATGAAAATTCTCGGGCCTGCAAAATTTTGCAGCACTTCTATGTAACAGTACCCAGGAAGATATTTCCCCAGCCCCACTCTCCCCACTCTTTCACCACCCATACCTCATGCTTCACTGGAAGACAGTAAAACCTCCATTAACGTGAGTGCCAGAGGGCTGAATGATTCTTATCAACTGAGAGTCACACATAAAACACATTTGTTTTCAGCACTTAATAGAAAATCTTTTATTGACTAGTATTTCAATTTATTGATTAAAATACTTTAACAAACTGACCCTAAATTTTTACTAGCTCTAGCTCTGTTCAAATTGTTTTTATGATTGATAACTCATTAACTTTGTACTTAAAAGAAGGATTTGGGAAATGTCAGCTCAAAATATTTTATGTAAGGCAGGAATAATATGTCAATTTCAATGGATAGTGGTCCTCTGATGTCTCTAGATATTTTCTTTTAAAATAGCTAACAGGTAAGTTCTGTTTGGGGTCTTAGAAAACTTCTTTGTTAACTGAATGGCTCTGCTATTTATTTCGATATTTTCTTTTAAAATAGCTAACAGGTAAGTTCTGTTTGGGGTCTTAGAAAACTTCTTTGTTAACTGAATGGCTCTGCTATTTATTTCATGACTTAAAGGGAAAAGAGTTGATAAAATTTCTTAGCACATACACACATAAAAACCCATGGTGACAATGTAAGCTTCTTGAAAAAGGCTGTCAAATTATTTTAATATTCAAGAACCTCTGACAATTGTTTTTACCCCTAGTATTCATTCAGATTTATAATTTTGTATAAGCTTACTGCTTTTAACTGAATAACTTATTTGAAAATATCTTTTAACCATTTGTGTACACCTTGCCCTCCATACTGTGCTTCTCATCTTTGAAATCAAAGGGAATAAGGCAAATGACAGTAATAGTAATTAACAGTTACAGTCATCATAGTAGTAATACTAGAGTATTATACATATCCCATTGCTTTACACAAATATTTTAGATTTCTCTTTAAAAAGAAATAGTTAAATGACTAAGTTACACAAAAATGAGAAACTTCATAATGCCTGGCACATAATAGATGTTTAATCAATATTTTTAAATAAATGAAAACAAGCAAAAAGCTATTTTATATCAAATGCTGACTAATAGCCTTATGAAATTGTAATGACTCAAGAAATGTTTTAATACTTCCTCATGAACCTTGCTGACAATGTATTGTCTATGACAAACCACATTTGTTGATTAAGACAATGACTTGATGATACTGTGCCCCATGCCTACCTCCTTCCCGGTATCAACCAATTCAAACAGCATCATTACTTCAGAAGACGTTTCATAGAGTTTCCTGAAAAGGATTAGTGACTTTTAAAAAATCTTGCTAATGAAACAGGAAAAAAAAAAAAAACTAAATAGCGTTAAGTATGGAAAGAAAAAAGTGTCCAGTGAAGCTAGTAAATATTCTCAGCAATGTGTTTAGGGGGTTGAACAGAAAATGAAAGATATTATGAATAGTGTTAAAAACCTTTATCTCTTGCTCTGGAAATTGTTTTGATCTTATGTTTGAATGAAAATGTATCTCATTTGAGAATTCACAATATCTCAATATCAATAATGAGGAAAGGCTATAAAGTCATCTCACAGGAGGAACTAGAAAGAAGCCTGCTCTCCTCATTCTGTGTCCTGCTGAGCTTATCTCTGCAATTGACTCCACATCTCAACTCTCAGAAGAACCCGAACTCTCAGCTTATCCGCTTCCTTTAAGCTTGCTTAAGACTAGAAACTTCTGTGTGTTGGGACAGGGAGAAAAATCATTTTAGTTTATTATATTGTACTGATAAACTCCAATTTATAAGAAAAAAAAATGAGGTGGAGAAAAATAAGGGATACATTAAAAAACAAGACCGAGGCGGGCGGATCACGAGGTCAGGATATCGAGATCATCCCGGCTAACGCGGTGAAACCCCGTCTCTACTAAAAATACAAAAAAAATTAGCCGGGCGTGCTGGCGGGCGCCTGTAGTCCCAGCTGCTCTCGGGAGGCTGAGGCAGAAGAATGGCGTGAACACAGGAGGCTGAGTTTGCAGTGAGCGAGACTCCGTCTCAAACAAACAAACAAACAAACAAAAAACAAAACAAAAACAAAAAACCAAAAACAAACAAACAAACAAAAAACCAGAAAAAAACCCAGGACCTAACAACTTAAGTCGGCATAGTCAGAAACTATTAAACAAGAAAAACTGACTTAAAAACTTAAGTCAGAAGAAATATTTACTACATTCATTTTTTTTGGCTAGAAAGCAATTTTGCATATTTAATATTTTGAGAATTCCTTCAAATATTCCTTCAAGTGATGGGGCTTGTGCTTTGTGTTGTCTTTTTTCTTTTTTTCTATTTTATTTCTTCTTTCTTCTTCCCTCCTCTCCTTTTCTCTCCCTTTTCCTTCTCTCCCTCTTTACTTTCTGCTTATTTCTCAGAGGTAAAACAGTGCTACTTAAAAGAGGAGGAGAAAGATGCAGGTACCGTAGCAGAAATCTTAGCCAGCAGCCAACACCAACCGCTTCCCATGTGAATGAGGCCATTTTTAATTCTCAGTCATTTCAGTTGTTTCTGATTGCACCCACTTAAGTGAGCTTAGCAGAAGAACCTCATGATAACATGCAGAATTATCAGAAATAATAAATAATTGTCCATAAAATTCAGTTAGGAAAAGTAAGAAAAGAATATGGGAAGTTTAAATAACATCCTAAGAGTTATACATAGTTGTAGCTGGAAGACTGCTTATAGCTGGGACCACTTGTATCTGCCTTGTTCTTTATTGCCAGTCTTCCAAATGACGCTTTCATGCCACACGTTCTATTGGTCATGTGGAGTTTGTAGCTAATTAGAACAAAAAGGAGAAACCTTCCTTCATGGTATTTATATTTGTTGATTTACTTATTAACACTGCTTAGGACCTACTTTATCCTGCATTACCCTACATGCAATAGGATACATGAGACATTCAGAGAAACCTAGGACATGCCTCTGCCTTTAAAATGTCTAATTCAATTGAACAAGCAAATCTTATAAATGCGACAGTGATCCAGACAATAATATACAATCCAACATGTGATGTATAGGTATACTTTTGTTATCTCTGTGGGGCTTAGTTTATGTCCAATATTTCCCACCAAGCTTTTTAATCAGGACCTGATAATTCAGAAACAAAGATTCGATTGCAGCTTCTTTTTGTTGTTGTTGTTGGTTTTTTGTTTTGTTTTGTTTTGTTTGAGATGGAGTCTCACTCTGTCATCAGTGCTGGAGTGCAATGGCGCGATCTCAGCTCACTGCAACCTCCACCTCCCAGATTCAAGCGATTCTCCTGCCTCAGCCTCCAGGGTAGCCAGGATTACAGACGCATGCCACCACGCCCAGCTAATGTTTTGTATTTTTAGTAGAGACAGGGCTTCCCTGTGTTAGCCAGGATGGTCTCGATCTCCTGACCTCGTGATCTGCCTGCCTTGGCCTCCCAAAGTGCTGGGATTACAGGTGTGAGCCACCGCCCCCGGCGTGATTGCAGCTTCTAGTAGTTCAAAACATCCTTAGGGTTATAAACAAGGCAGAGGTTGAGTAACTATTGTTCCTACCATAGAATGTCATGTAGCCATTAAAAAGAATGGGGCAAAACTACATGGAAGTAGCATAAAAGGATGCTGAACCCATATTTTTATTTATTTATTTATATATTTATTTATTTATTTATTTTGAGACAGAGTTTCACTCTTGTTGCCCAGGCTGGAGTGCAATGGCACGATTGAACTGATATTTTGAAAGATAAAAGTAAGTTGTATAATAATCTATATAGAGGGATCCCATTTATATAGAAAAGACCTTCATATACCTCTGTGAATGGTATACATGTATCTTTATGTACTAAACGTGTTTCTCTCTGTATATGTATAAATGTGTGCATATAAATCTACATAGAATAGAAAACTAATCCCATATTCTTACCAATGGTTACCACTGAAGAGCAGTAATGTGGAGTAATGATGATGAGGAACTTGAATGTTTTATTTCAAATATATCTGTAGTGTATGAATTGTTTACCACAAAAGATATCTATTTTTCTATTAGATTGAAAGGAAAGGAAAAAGTCAATATGATGGGTCTTGCTTTTTAAAGTGTACTGAGGTGGCAGAAACAAGTAGCTTATTTTATAATACAAAGGAGGATGCATTTTGTTTATAGATTCTGGATGAAATTACAAAAGATGATGCGTTTGGAAGACAGAAAAAAAGCCCATAAGCTAAAATCAAAAGTACATCTCTTATGGTAGTTGGCTCTTATTTTACTCACATACTCCAAACTAATCCAAATATTTATCAACAACCAGGAAAAGAATATCTACTTCCCATAGCTACTAGAAAGGAAAGATAACTCTGCCTTTCAGGGACCACAAGTTTGTGCTTTTGGGTATTCCTAAAGTCCATTAAGCCTGTACACTGCATTATAGGAAAGTCAGGACATATTGTTACCTAATCATACAAAGAAAATGATGTGGTATTTCAGCGTAGTTCTTACCTTCCTAAGTAGAGTTCTTACACATGTGTAAGGGAGATAGGTACTGAGAAAGGGAGAGTGGGAATGTGAAGTGATGCGTAACATGCAACTTAGTAGGAATTTTGACCTGTCTGGTCTTTCTCTGGGTTGGGCACAGCTTGACAGGCTTATGTGTGGATCACCACATACCCTCACTTCCCCTTCCCTACCTCTTCCTCCTTTCTGGTTTTGAGGGATAGGATATAAATGACATCTTCAAAGCATGAGAAGCCACTTATCTTCAGACTTGTAGGCAGCAGCTCACCCTCATGTGCAAGTCTTCTGGCTCTGGAAACAACTCTAGCTCAGCCTTCTCCATCATGAGCCTCAGACTCAATGCCACCCCTTCCTGTAACAGTGCCAGACCATTTTGTGCCCTGCAGGTGTTGCTGCTTCTGTCACTGCTGCTGACTGCTCTGCCTTCCTGCACCAATGGGCAAAGTAAGAGAAACTTAGGGAAAAGCAAAGGGAGAGACCTGCTGCTTGCAACTGTTGCTGCTTCTGCTATACCTGTGTCTGAGAGAAAGACTAGCTGGTGCCCTGGGTCTGGAGAGTGCCATTATACTAACAACTCCAACTGGAGGAGGCACACAGAGGGGGCACTTCACATGTGCTGAGCATTCTGCTGGGCACTTTAGTAAAGCTTTACAGATCATATTCACAATGGCCTTATGAGAGGGGTACAATTACTGTCAATTTACAAATAAGGAACTGAGCGAAGTATTCATGACCACTAATCGCATTTTCTACTCCAGCTCGATGTGTAGACAGTGTCTTGTACATTGAACTGCACTGCGTGTGTGTGAAGTCAGCCTCTGGAATTCATCCCAGCAATGTCATCCCAAACATCCACATTTATTTGCTGTTAATTATCATGGGCATGTCTAGTCTAACAGTAGAGTAGAGCAAGAAAAATCAATAAAAATGTATTTGGAAGGAGATTCTCAAATAAAGAGGACAAAACACCGTGCAATGGTTAGCCAGGAATTAGGGCAAACCTAGGATGAATCCACCAACATTCACTATTTGGAAGTGGTCAGGTCAGGAGTCCATTGCAACGAAGTCTAAGCGCTGTAAGTCCCTGCTTCTGTGTCATTGCTTCATGAGGAAAGCCCTCCACCTTCACCTCCATCCCCATCTGTATTCTTTTCTGTTTCTCAACAGATAATTCTGTTGTCTCTTGCAGAGTCATGCTGAAAGATGAGAGGAAAATGTGCCTGGACCCAGAAGCTCCCAGAATCAAGAAGATAGTCCAGAAAATGTTGGAAGGTGATGGGTCAGCTGCTTAATCTGTTCACTTTCTGCCAAACCTGTTTACCTCCCAGGAAGGGCAAGATTTTAAAGACTTTCTAGAATTCCTATTTTATCTTACTGTGTTAAAATTACTCTTACTGTGTTAAAATTCAGGTATTTTTCCATTCTGTCTCAAAAATCATATTTTATTCTGAGAAGGCTGGTTAAAAGATGACAGAAAGATGAAAATAAGCAAGCCTAGTTTCAACATAGTATATGGTTTACTCCCTAATTCCTGGCTAACCATTGCACAGTACTTTACTCTCTTTATTTGAGAATCTCCTTCCAAACACATTTTTGTTGATTTTTCTTGCTCTATTTTACTGTTAGGCTAGACATGCCCATGATAATTAATAGACTTTATAATGGTCAATGATATAAGAACTCACACAGAGCCCAGTGTAGAATATTTGCTCAATAAATTTTTGTTAAACTATTTAGGGATGTAATAGAGTTTTCCAATGTGCTAGGATGTCTTGTTTACAACATTCTCTGAAAATTTTTTCTAATGTTTATTTTAGCCTTCCAGTGCTGAAAATAATAAAGTTGTTGAATGTAAGTTTTGTAAGTTGTGATTATTTACTTTAAAGTGAATATATTTGCCACGAGTAGAGTAAAAATATATAGTGAAAACATATCCAGATATTCTATAAAGAAAACTATGGTATTTTCTGGAACAACAAAAAAAAAGAAAGTTGAAAGAAATTTAAAACCTTGCCCCAATATTAGATTACTTAGCAGGTGACAGAGTGGGGATTTGAAACTGTGTTCTCAATACTGCACCATGCCACTTTTCCCAACTCTTCTTCCTCGAATGAGGAGATTACATTACATATAACATGGTATTATTGGCATACAAAATAGGACTTAATAAATAGATAGCATATTGTATATACTATAATGATTATAGGAGAAGAAATAAGTTTACCTGCTCCAACTTGTACATGGACTTTGGGGAAGTACTCATGTACTAAGCATGTAGTTTACAACTTTTGTGCTATTAAGGAATGCTTTCTTTATCTCCTCACCATCATAGGTTCAATACCTTAAAGTGTTTTGTCTATAAAATAAATGTATATATTAAATAACAGTTAACCAAAACTATACATAAACACGTAATAAAGCAGTAAATGCAAATTGCAACTCTTCTGTTTAGCTTTTTTCCTAATTATTCAAAGCAGCTCAAGCATCTCACTCATATCTCTTGTGTTTTACCATTGAAACTTGTCAAGGCCAGCTACTGAGACATAGCACAGTGTTGGCACTACATTTATTCTTCATGAGATGCAAGTGTCTCTTACCTTTGTGTGCAGTTATTGAGTTATTCTATCTAGATGCAGAGAAAGGGTAGTTTAATTGCCACTCGCTGCTGCCTGAATTCCTGTATGCTGCCAATGTTGAAATCTGGGGATAAGGTTGTACAGACCTTCTATGTTGTCCATTGAAATGTAAAACCATCCCTTTTATTTATTCTCTGCACTGTTAATTTTCAGTTCCATGGAAATGTAGGAATTACAATGTGTTCTGCAACAGCCATTGAGTTGTATACCGGATGTTTAAAAATACAGTCAAATGTTGCTTAACGATGGGGATACGCTCTGGGATATGCATCATGAGGCAATTGTTTTCATTGTGTAAACATCATAGAGTGTACTTACACAAACCTGGTATAGCCTACTATGCACCTAGGCCATATGTTATGGCCTATTGCTCCTAAGCCACAAACCTGTACAGTATGTTACTGTACTGAATAGTGTAGGCAAATGTAATCCAATGATAAGTATGTGTGTGCCTAAACATATTTAAACATAGAAAAGGTATGGTAGAAGTATGGTCAAATAGAAAATGGTAAACCTGTAGAGAGCACTTGCCATGAATGGAGCTTGTAGGACTGGAAGTTGCTCTGGGTGAGTCAGTGAGTGAGTGATGAGTAAATGTGAAGTCCCAGGACATTACTGTCCAATCCCGCAGGCTGTATAAACACTATACACTTAGGCTACATTAAGTTTCTAAAAAATATTTTTTTATTCAAAGATAAATTAACCTTAGCTTACTGTAACATTTTAATTTTATAAATGTATTAATTCTCTTAATTTTTTGACTCTTTTATAGTAATACTTCACATAGAACACAAACACATTATACAGCTATAATTATATTTTTTCTTTTCTATCCTCATTCTATAAACTTTTTAATTTTTAATTTTTTTCACCTTTTAATCTTTTCTGTTGAAAACTAAGACTCAAACATAAAAATTTGCCTATATAAGATCAGAATCATCAATCATTGTCCTCCACATTCATTTCTTGTATCATGGACAATAAGACACATGGAGTGGTCATCTTCTAAAATAACAATGTCTTTTTCTGAAATATTTTCTGAAGGGCCTTCCAGAGGCTGATTCATAGTTAACTCTTCTTCCATTAGTAGTAGAAGGAGTTCACTCTAAAATAATGATTAAAGAGTACAATATAGTAAATACACAAACCAGATAGAGCATTGTTTATTATAATTATTAATTTTTATGTACTGTACATAATTGTATGTGATATACTTTTATGAAACTAGAAGCACAGTAGGTTTGTTTACACCAGCATTACCACAAACACATGAATAATACATTGGCTTGCTATGATTTTACAACAGCAATGGTGTCACAAGGCAATAGGAAATTTTTAGCTCCACTATAGTCTTATGGGATCATCACCATATACACAGTTTATTACTGCCCAAAACATTGTTATGTGGTGCATGACTGTACATAAGTCACAGAGAATTGCTATTGAAGAGATCACTATCTGGTGGGAGAGGCAGACTAGTGGACAAATAATTGCGACCATATGTGACACGTCAATATAGATGTATGTTCCAATTATACGCTCTAATTGCTCCAATTGAGTAGACATATGAACATGTCAAAGCCTCATCATCATCATTTTCAACACATTACCTTCACTACTGTAGCTGCTGTGCATTGAGTCCCTACCAGTACATTGAAATAGTGATAAACGTTATGATATCTAATATCACAGTGTTTTCCATCTAAGAAACAAAACAATTTTAAACCCCTATAAATACACAGATACACACACACACACACACACACACACATATATATCTACAATATATGTGTGTGTATGTTTGTGTATTCTGTGAGAAATAGGAAAAACAGAGTTCTGCAAGATAGAACAATAAGGGAACACGATTACATTTAGCTGTCAGGGAAGGTCCACCTAAGGGGGTGATATTTAAGCTGACACCAGAAATATGAATAGGTCCTAGCCAGCTGAATAGGCAGGTATTGGGAGAGTAGGAGAAAGAATTGCATATTCCTACAAAAATGCAGGCTTTCTGAGCATTAGAATATCAGCTAGTTCCATCCAGTGGGTCCCTGACACCCTTCACCACTGTTAGTCAGTGTGACAGGGAACCTCGGGCTTTGGGTTAAGGGTGTACCTTGCCCTGCTCAAGAGCCAAAGTCATTCTTTTTTAGAGAAGGGAAGACAGTCGATATGGATCTCTTCCCCTTTCCCATGTGGGATTCTGTTGCATCCCCTCCCCTGTCACCTCCCATCATTCTCACACTCAACTCCCAGATGCCCTGAATCCTCCCGCAGAGAGCATCACGGCTCCCCACCAACAGTGCAGCCCATCTCACCCTGTCACTGGAACAGACTGAAGACAACAGCAGGCACCCGAAGACGTGGCCTGGCAAACTCTCCTTGTCCTCTCTTCTGACTATTATTCAGGATGGGAGCAATGAAGAAACATCCAGAAGCTAAGTTTTTATAAAAATAATGCATTCAAATATTACTTCTGCAATTTTTCTAAGAGTTACGGAAAATAGACCTTGCGTCCTAGAGTATACTGGGTGATTGTCGGTGAAGCCTGGTGAATCCCATCCAGCGACTAGGGAAGTTTTCCACATGCAGGTGAAATTCAGAAGAGTCAACGCCTAGAGACCAAATTAAACTTATTAGTATCGGAAAACAATTGCAAACAACATACTCTTCAAACACACAGCCGCCAAACTCAGTAGTAATCAATACTGAAGTCGGGAGCACATGAGCAGTTCTTGAGAAGGAAACAAGAACTGCCTGGGTCCTGAAGCCACTTGCTGTGTAAGTTGCATGGTGACTACAGAGAGCTCTACTATGATACAACACAGAAAACATTTCTCTTCTAAGATGCAAGTAGTGCTTCTAACTCCACAAATGTAAGTATATATAAACTGGGATTGAAGGTAAGCATCTTTATACCAGCTCCCAGTCAAGGCAGCTGCCCCCAGCCTTTTGTTTTGTAATCTTGGCTGGCCAGAGTCCGAGTCTTCACAGCAGTATCTTAGCTCCTGCACTACAGTTCCTCGCTGTCCACCCCCGGCTTCCGGACTGGAAGAACAGGGACGGAGGATAAAAGAAGACTGGTGAGGCCAGGAGTCACTGCCTGCAGAACCCCAGCCCGACTTTCCCTGCGCACTGGGATCCTGCTGGAACCTCTGCTGCAACATGAGCTCCGCAGCCAGGTCCCGCGCCACCTACCCGGAGATGCTGTTCCTGGCGTTGCTGCTCCTGCCAGTTGTGGTCGCCTTCGCCAGCGGTGAGAGCAGAAACCAGACTGGAAGGGCCAGCAGCGGCGAGAGGGGAATGCGGGAAGCTCTGGGGCTGGGGAGGAATCCTCTAGGATCATGATCGCAGCTACACTTACCGCGAGCGTGCTGAGTGTGCGGGTACAGTGGCAGGCAGGCACGGGCACCTCGCCACCTGATCAGCACAACTTCTGAGAGAGGTATGATTTATGGCTAAGGAAAAGAAGGCTGAAGGTAGTGGAAAAAGTGCCTAAAGTACCTCTGGCTACTCATGGAGTCACCATTCCGTCCCCTCCTCCTCTCTTACACCCTCCCTTTCCCCCTCAGCTGAAGCTGAAGAAGACGGGGACCTGCAGTGCCTGTGTGTGAAGACCACCTCCCAGGTCCGTCCCAGGCACATCACCAGCCTGGAGGTGATCAAGGCCGGACCCCACTGCCCCACTGCCCAACTGATGTGAGTCCTCGCACTACCTCAGTCAGTGCCCCCACTCCGTGCCTCCTTTGCCCATTCCTCCCCCTTCTAATGCCATTTGCAAACCCAAGGACTGAAAGGCGCACCTCTTCTCTTTTCCCTGCCAGAGCCACGCTGAGGAATGGAAGGAAAATTTGCTTGGACCTGCAAGCCCCGCTGTACAAGAAAATAATTAAGAAACATTTGGAGCGTTAGCTACTAGCTGCCTGAGTGTGCGCTTTCAATCTAACTGTGAAAGAATCTTCTGATGTTTGCATTATCCTTCTTATATTAAAAATAAATCAAGTTGTGGTATAGTAAATCTATTTCTTAACAATACTGCAAAAATAATGCTGACACATCACAATTTCATATTTTAAAATTTCCAGAATTTTAAGCAAAAAGCATTATGAAGGAAAACTTGGCTTAATAAAGACTGATTTTGTTCAGTGGTATATGTTAGCTGATGCATATTTGTTCATTTATACGATTGCAGTACTTTATAGCTACATATTTACCTTGAATGTTAAAATTAGCTTGCCAATAAATATTAGTAGCTCTTAAGCATTACTCGACAGCTTGTTTTTTTTGTTTTTGTTTTTGTTTTTTTAAATGAAGTAAATAAGCAACACTCTGCTTTTATCCCCACAAATTCCTTAACATTGAAGATATTAAGATTCTGGAAACTAGGAGAAGTGTGAGGTAATATTTTCATTCATCCTTTGGGAAGACATTGCTCTATACTGGGGAGAAATGAAGGAGTTGTAACATGGGCATATTAGTTTCCTGTTGCTTCTGTAACAAATTACCACAAACTCAGTGGCTTAACCAATACAAATTTATTGTCTTGTAATTCTGGAGGTCTCACGTCCAAAGTAAGTCTTAAAGGTTAAACTCAAGCTGTCCCCAGAGCTGTATTCCTTCTGAAGGCTCTAGAAGAGAATCTACTTCCTCTCCTTTTTCACCTGCATTCCTTGCCTCATAACCCTTTCCCCAGTCTTCAACCTGCATCACTCCAACCTCTACTTCTCCTCTGTCTCCGCTGACTCTTCTACCTTTTATATCCCTCTTAACTCTCATAGGAGGCTTGTGAATACATTGGATTCACTTGGATAATTCAGAAACGCTTTCCAACTCAAGTTCTCTAATACATCTATATATCTATATATCTCTATCTATCTATCTATCTATCTATCTATCTATCTATAGATACATATATATTTGCCATGTTAAGCAACATATTCATAGTGTTCAGAGAGTAGAACACAAGGATCTCAAGGGTGAGGGGCATTATTCAGCCTACCACCAAGGACCAGAAGGCAGAACCTACTTGAGGCAAGAGAAAGCTACAAACCTTTGTTCATGAGCTAGTGCAATTTTGACCTAATGTGACAAGGTGTACAGATAGGATTAAGATCTATGATAAAATACAGATGGTACAATTCAATCTCTGTGGTGGGCTGGAAAGGAGGGAGATACCTAGGATGACAAACTAAAAAAAACAAAATTAATAGATACTGACGAATATCATCTAAAATTTCCACATCCACATTGCAAACTAGTATTATTCCCATTATAGAGATGAGGTGACAGTCTTGGGAAGGACACAGCTTGTCAGAGGCTGAGCAGATCATTCTGACTCCTGACTCCCTGCTCCTGCTTTCACATTGTGCTTTCACACAGGAAAGTGGCATGTTAGCAAAATCCATGAACTAGCTGTTAAAGGTGAAGTACAAATTTGTTGGGGGGATGGGTGGGGCGGGCAATGGGAAGACTGGAACTGCCTCAAAATAAATAACAAGTAGAAAGACACAAGATCATTTTAAGTCATTTGCATGTTTGAACAACAGTTCATAGCTCTGCAGGGTTGGAGTATCTATGGGGAGAGTGAATGAAAAAAGGTCTCCCAACCAGTTTTTGCCCACTTAGTGTTTTTTATCTTCCGTACAACTTATGCACTACTACCCAAATTATATTTCCAAAACCCAAATATTTCATTTCCCTGAATAAAATATTCAAGGTCCAAAGTCCTTAACCTGGCATCCCAGGCTGTGCCACACTCACTTTTCCTCTGTGCCTTAGTTTTCATATATGTGAAATAAGGACATTATGAGTGTCTAACTTTATGGATTGATTATCTTAAGAACTAGAGAGAGGATATATGCAAAACATTTGGCACAGTTCCTTATACACAGTCTGAGCTTAAAAATGAAGGACTATTAATTCTATTATAGTATTACATTACTGGTATCAATATTTCTCTTAATGCACCATTCCAGTTACTTTGGAGTGTTGAGTAAGAATTTTTTTTTTTTTTTGTAAGACAGAGTCTCACTCTGTCACCCAGCAACCTCCGCCACCCAGGTTCAAGTGATTCTCATGCCTCAGCCTCCTGAATAGCTGGGATTACAGGCAAGTGCCACCACTCCCAGCTAATTTTTGTGATTTTGGTAGAGACTGGTCTCATCTTGTTGGCCAGCCTGATCTCAAATGCCTGGCCTCAAGTGATCCACCCGCCTCAGTCTCCCAAAGTGCTCGGATTACAAGCATGAGCCACTGCGCCCGGCCTGAGTAAGCAATTTAACAGACGGTGTATTTTGTTGTTGTTGTTGTTTTGGAAATAAGCTTTCTTTTTCCTTTTTTTTTTTTTTTTTGGTAAGAAATTCTGGCTAGGGCAATCAGGCAAGAGAAAGAAATAAAGGGTATTCAGTTAGGAAAAGAAGAAGTCATATTGTCACTGTTTGCAGATGACATGATTGTACATTTAGAAAACCCCATCATCTCAGCCCAAAATCTCCTTAAGCTGATAAGCAACTTCAGCAAAGTCTCAGGATACAAAATCAATGTGCAAAAATCACAAGCATTCTTATATACCAGTAACAGACAAACAGAGAGCCAAATCATGAATGAACTCCCATTCACAATTGCTTCAAAGAGAATAAAATACCTTGGAATGCAACTTACAAGGGATGTAAAGGACCTCTTCAAGGAGAACTACAAACCACTGCTCAGTGAAATAAAAGAGGACACAAACAAATGGAAGAACATACCATGCTCATGGATAGGAAGAATCAATGTTGTGAAAATGGCCATACTACCCAAGGTAATTTATAGATTCAGTGCCATCCCCATTAAGCTACTGATGACTTTCTTCACAGAATTAGAAAAAATTGCTTTAAAGTTCATATGGAACCAAAAAAGACCCCACATTGCCAAGACAATCCTAAACCAAAAGAACAAAGCTGGAGGCATCACACTACCTGACTTCAAAGTATACTACAAGGCTACAGTAACCAAAACAGCATGGTACTGGTACCAATACAGAGATATAGACCAATGGAACAGAACAGAGTCCTCAGAAATAATACCACACATCTACAGCCATCTGATCTTTGACAAATCTGACAAAAACAAGAAATGGGGAAATGATTCCCTATTTAATAAATGGTGCTGGGAAAATTGGCTGGCCATAAGTAGAAAGCTGAAACTGGATCCTTTCCTTACTCCTTATATGAAAATTAATTCAAGATGGATTAGAGACTTAAATGATAGACCTAAAACCATAAACACCCTAGAAGAAAACCTAGGCAATACCATTCAGGACATAGGTATGGGCAAGGACTTCATGTCAAAAACACCAAAAGCAATGTCAACAAAAGCCAAAATTGACAAATGGGATCTAATTAAACTAAAGAGCTTCTGCACAGCAAAAGAAACTACCATCAGAGTGAACAGGCAACCTACAGAATGGGAGAAAATTTTTGCAATCTACTCATCTGACAAAGGGCTAATATCCAGAACCTATAAAGAACTCAATCAAATTTACAAGAAAAAATCAAACAACCCCATCAAAAAGTGGATGAAGGATATGAACAGACACTTCTCAAAAGAAGACATTCATACAGCTGACAGACACATGAAAAAATGCTCATCATCACTGGCCATCAGAGAAATGCAAATCAAAACCACAATGAAATACCATCTCACACCAGTTAGAATGGCGATCATTAAAAAGTCAGGAAACAACAGGTGCTGGAGAGGATGTGGAGAAACAGGAACACTTTTACACTGTTGGTGGGACTGTAAACTAGTTCAACCAATGTGGAAAAAAATGTGGCGATTCCTCAAGGATCTAGAACTAGAAATACCATTTGACCCAGCCATCCCATTACTGGGTATACACCCAAAGGATTATAAGTCATGCTGCTATAAAGACACATGCACATGTATGTTTATTGCAGCACTATTCAGAATAGCAAAGACTTGGAATCAACCCAGTTGTCCATCAGTGACAGACTGGATTAAGAAAATGTGGCACATATACACCATGGAATACTATGCAGCCATAAAAAAGGATGAGTTCGTGTCCTTTGTAGGGACATGGATGCAGCTGGAAACCATCATTCTCAGCAAACTATCATAGGAACAGAAAACCAAATACCACATGTTCTCACTCATAGGTGGGAATTGAACAATGAGATCACTTGGACACAGGAAGGGGAACATCACACACCGGGTCCTATTGTGGTGAGGAGGTAGGGGAGAGGGATAGCATTAGGAGATATACCTAATATAAATGACGAGTTAATGAGTGCAGCACACCAACATGGCACATGTATATATATGTAACAAACCTACACGTTGTGCACATGTACCCTAGAACTTAAAGTATATATAAAAAAAGAGAAATATGCCCAAAACACAGTAAGTGACAAAAGACTATATATTGTGATTCTACTTTTTAAAATGTGTATATACATAAAAAATATAAAAAACAACAAACCAGAATGTTTTGAGTGGCAAAATTAAAGCTTTTTCTTTTTTTTTTAAAAAAAGGAGCAAAATATTGCAATAGCAATGAAATTGTTCAAAACAAATGAATTTTGAAGGAGAAAATAGTGGAAATGAGATGTGTGTGGCGTGATTTTGTTTTTGCTGATTTCCCTTTTGTTGCCTGTCTCAGACAGCATACTTAGCTTTATTTAACAGTTTGTTGACGTGACTTTTAAAGGGTCAAAAGAGCAAAACGAATTTTGCAAAGTCAAATGATGCTGGAATGTTGGTGCCTCATTTATCCTTGCTTCAGAATGACTTTGGTCTAACTGTCCTGAGAACACTTTTGAGTCATATGTTAATCTGTTTTGCATTGCTGTAATGGAATACCTGAGGTAATTTATTAAAATTAAAAAAAAAAAGGAGAAGAAACAGCTTATTTGGCTCACAGTTCTGTAGGCTGTACAAGCATGGCACCAACACTGCTCAGCTTCTGGTGAGGCCTCAGGAAGCTTTTACTCATGGTGGAAGGCAAAGGGGGAGCAGGCATTTGTGATGGTTAATACTGAGTGTCAACTTGATTGGACTGAAGGATGCAAAGTGTTGATTCTGCACGTGTCTGTGAGGGTGTTGCCAAAGAAGATTTACATTCGAGTCAGTGGGCTGGGAAAGGCAGACCCACTCTGAATCTTGGTGGGCACAATCTAATCAGCTGCCAGTGCGACTAGAATATAAGCAGGCAAAAAAAAAAAAAAAAAAAAAGAAAGAAACGTGAAAAGAGAAACTGAGAAACTGGCCTAGTCTCCCAGCCTACATCTTCCTCCCATGCTGGATGCCTCCTGTCCTCAAATATTGGACCCCGAGTTCTTCAGTTTTGGGACTCTGACTGCCTCTCCTTGCTCCTCAGCTTGCAGACAGACAGCCTGTTGTGGGACTTTGTGATCGTGTGGGTTAATATTTAATAAATTCCCATAAGTATATATACACTTTTTTTTCCAGCCCAGCTGGAAAGTTAAATCTTCTGGACTATAACGTTCCTTTAATCTCAGTCTCCATCCCTGACCTGGGGTTGGAGTCTCGAGGAAAATCATGAAAAACAGCTTCTGTGGTAAAATGCCACACTAAATCGAATGTTGTCTGGATTGTTGAATATATATGGAATACACACACACACATACACACACACATACATTTCATTAGTTCTATCCCTCTAGAGAACCCTGAATAATACAGTGTGTCACATAGTGAGAGAAAGGGAGAAAGAGAGAAGGAGGTGCCAGATTCCTTTAAATAGCCAGTTTTGTGAACTAACAGAGTGAGAACTCATTCATTACCGTGGGGAGGGCACCAAGCCATGCATAAGAAATCTGCTCCCATGACCCAAACACCTCCCACTAGGCTCCACTTCCAACACTGGGGGCCACGTTTCAACATCAGATCTGGAAGGGACACATGTCCAAACTATATTAAATTACTGCCATTATCAAAATGGGCATGGGGAGAGAGGGTTTGCTCCTTGGAAAATCCCAAATGACACAGCAACTCCCTGTTACTGTTTCAACATTCGTGGAGTAATAAAGATTCAGTGCATTTAAACTCCCCTCTAGATGGAGGTAGTCAGCATAAAATGTCCACAGATTAGGGACTTACCACATAGTCATGGCATCTATCAATGAAACAAAACCATCAGAGGACATTTGGACCTTGCAAGTTGTTTTGCATTTTTGTTATTATTGCTTTTTTTTCCTTCTAAGAACTTTGTGGTAAAATAATTTCCTCTGTAATGCATAGGATATTGAAGACTTGTTTTTAATATATATTCATATTTTTCTCATTGTAAAAGACAATGCATGTTCACTCTAAGTAACAGCAAACAGAGGCAAAAGAATAGAAACTAATTTTTAAAACTTGTAATTTCGCCACTCAATGTTTTTATTCTTTTTGGAAATATCATTTGACATGGCTATAAGTTGAAGTGCTAATTTTCAATAAAGTATCAATTATTTGTATGCAATCATAAAGAAAACACTTAGTAATTATTTTAAGTGCATTGCAAGCAGTTAGGGAGCATTCTGGTCCCAATTTTACAAATAGAAAACCAAGTCTAGGGTAATATAATTAGTTTTCGTTGGCCAAAGAATGAATAGCTAACCTATGTGATCTAGCATTCACTTATACATATTTGTAAATCCTATGATTATTACCTTCAGTGTGTGTGTATGTATGAATGTATGTATATATTTCCGCACATACAGACATATACACACACAAACATAAAACAAATTCATAATACAATACTTACATTTGCTTTGTACTGTGTGTCCACATATTTTGTGTTCTCTTCTACTCTGTCCTACCACACTCCATTTTTTTAAAAGATGTTGGTCACACCACTATAAAGTGATTTCATAACTTACTGATGTATCGTGATGTGTAGTTTAAAAACACTTTTCCAGTTATTTGATTAAAGAGTTAAGCTCTGACGGTCTATATTAGATTCCACACTCCAGATAAAATGCTTGGAGAGCCAATAGGGGCACGATACTGAGGCCCAGCTGGAAAGTTAAATCTCCTGGTCTACAGTGTTCCTTTAATCTCAATCTCCATCCCAGATCTGGGGTTGGAGTCCCAAGGAAACCCATGAAAACAGCTTCTGCGGTAAGGATGTCACACCAAATAGGATATTGTCTGGATTGTTGAGATTCTAGGTCCTTTTCAGCTAGGACTACCATTTATATTCACTGCCCATCTGCTTCAGCAGTGTACCTCGTAGCTTGGTCCCAAATGTAAATTGAGTTAAGAACAGAAAGCACATTGATTTCTAGGAGGGCTTGAATAAAAGCAGCATATTCATACTCACTGAACTAAACTAGCTGTTATACAAAATTCTTCTTCTCGTATGGGGTTTTCCTCATTATTCCTGTAGATGCTGGCATTAGCCCAGTGGGTTTTTGAGTAAGACAGTTTGTGTTATATCTCAGCTTTGACTCTGTGTGACCCTGGGTCTCCTCAGTTCCCTTATTCCAAAACAAGGACAATAAAGCCCACCTCACAGAGTACTGAAAAAGGATTAAATCATACTTATAATAGGATCCAGTATGGGTTCTGACTCAGAATTGAAATCTAGTAAATAAATGTTTACTTTCCTTTCCTTGGAGTTCTACTCTCAGGGCACATAACATTTCCAACAGAAGCCGCAATACCTGAGCTAGCAACCAACTCTTTAAAAATACAGCCAACAAGCCAGTTCTTCCCTTCCTCAGAACCACAACCCAAAGCTTGGGTGCAGACAGCTAGTTAAGAAAAAATTTAGCATGTCAGACACAAGTAGTATTTTCCTGATAACAACTAAAAGAAAATTAAATAACAAAACCACAATGTTTGTCAGCCATCATGTCCATAAGATTACTAAATATACAGGACACTAGATGTCTTGTATATTTTACACAGGAGGCTGGCTTAGCTATTTTTCCAGGAAAGAAAACAAGAAAAAATAAACTTTAGACTTAAATTTGCCAAGTATTTACTTCTTCATTGAAGCAGACCCAACATAAGGATTATGTCACTATCCAGCATTTGTGGTGAGAGGCAATGCAACTTGAAACAGAGCAGTTAAAGCAGAGTTGGAACAGCCAGCTCTTACTTATCAGCTGTGTTGGAGAATCAGTCTTCTTCTCTCGGTAATTCTAGGGATAGCTATAGGGACTATTAGGAAATAAGCAATAAAGCAATTTACACATGCCTCCATCAGGATAACTATTAAGCTTCACTGTAATTATTCCTTTATCTATTTTCCTACTTTAAATCAGAGAATAAGGATTAAACCTATTCCATCTCTTCATTCTGGATTTCAGAAAAATGCTGGTAGAGTCGGTGTTAAGTAAATGTGTGTCAAATATTAACTACATGGAGAAGAATAAATCTGCAGTTAGTGCTGTGAAGTAATGGTGCAGTTACGTGCTAAGGATAAGCTACTCGGCCAAGAGAAAATTAGCTGAAAATCAAAGAAAGACACCGTTTTCCCAACTCTCAATCTTGTTAGGCTCACAGATCTCACCAAGTTATTCATAGATATTATAACACACCAATACTATCAGCCTCATCAGTGATGTGTTTGATGTTTTAATTAGAGTTGCATTTGTAACTATTAGGGATTTTGTTAAGAGTGCCCCTCATCTCTCTATCCACATGCTCTAATCACACACAGACGCTATGGTATAGACATATTAAACATTATTTTATTATAGATGTTTGCTTCAATGTACAAGATATGGATAGTAAATTACACACAACCAAGCCCTTGTTCCTCCTCTTTCACTATAATTCCCACCATATCTTGTATTTCTTTATTGTCCTTAATTAACTACTTACTTAATTAACTAGAAATGTCAATCAATGAACTAGCTCAGTCACACACCAGTAGAGCAACCCCTTTGAAATCAGTGTTGTTCAGGAGAATCTGCTTCAAAGATTACCTAAGTAAATGGACTGATCAAGAAGATAAAAAGGAAAACACAAATATTTCTTACCAAAAAATTGAAGGATAATGAATGTTGGAAAATACTATGAACAAGATAGTTAACATCAAGTTATTATGATGATTCAAACTTTTCTTTGCTGAAATCTGTGTTTTAATGCTATGCATGCTATTTCATTTGTGGTTTATACATCATCCTTCAATTTCCTAAATTTTGTTTTCAGAATGACAAAGTCATAATAACGTTTTCATCTCCAAAACAAATTTCTTGCATAATTATTTCCAAGAGAAACTTTTCATTTCCTTATTCTTTGCAATCCTGTAATTCTTTTTTTTTTTTTAAATGTATGCTCACCATGTCATTACTTGGTGAATACCACTTCCAGATAGGTCAGAAAACAATCTTAAAGAAAAAGGAGATGCAAAAAGATTTTTAAAAACCTTTTTAAAAAACAATAACCAGCCGGCACGGTGGCTCACACCTGTAATCCCAGAATTTTGGGAGGCCGAGGCAGGTGGATCACCTGAGTTCAGGAGTTCGAGAACAGCTTGACCACCATGGAGAAATCCCTTCTCTACTAAAAATACAAAAAGTTATCCAAGTGTGGTGGTGCATGTCTGTAATCCCAGCTACACGGGAGGCTGAGGTAGGAGAATCGCTTGAATCCAGGAGGTGGAGGTTGCGGTGAGCCAAGATTGTGTCATTGAACTCCAGCCTGGGCAACAAGAGTGAAACTCTGTCTCAAAAAAACAAAACAAACAAACAAAAAAGAAACAAACAAAAAATAACCACCCCTCCAAAAAAAAAAAAAAATATCTGGCAAAGCTAATATATCAAATGATTCTCAGTGTTACCTGAATGATTTTAAGTATTTGTAGACTAATCATATCATCAGATTATCATGCTAGGAACAGAAAAACAAATAATATAGCATTGTAAGAGAAAGTAGACAGGCTAAATAAATAATTTTACATTCGAATTCATATTTTATCAAACTTTACCTCTTCTACGAAACCTATCACTGTGCCTTGTACACGTAGATGAATTTTAAAATGTGTGGGAAGAATAGTTATTAGCTACTCACTTACTGCCTAGATCATGATCCTGTAATGACCCAGATCATTCTATCGGTGCTGAGGTAGATGATCTATAAACCAAACACAGATATTCCAGCTCCGTCTGTGACCAAGACCTCCCTGGCTTTATTCCTGACATTGTTCCACTTCTGTTCCACACCTGGGAGAGATCGAGCCCTCTGGCTTTGGATGCAGGTCCCATCTGTCCCTTTAAATGAGTTGGCAGACCTAGGCATCAGAGCTTTCTAAGGATTTTGGTTCAGACTCATTACTCTGGCTTTCCCAGGTAGGGGATCCCCTTCCCTAGCTCTTACTATAGAATTCAAACTCTGGCTCTGATTCAGCTGTCATATCTGGATTCATTAAATGTCCATTGGCATCTTTTGTTCTGGTCCAGAGAGGTCAAAATAGGCAAAAGAAACTAAGGAAATTCCACAGTCCATCAAGGGAAGCTTCCACATGTCCTGACTTCAGGATATTTTAATTTTAAAACAGTGGCCTGAAACCACTGATTCATGCATTATTTCAACAAACATTTGAGTGGTTAGTATGAACCAGACTCATTTTAGATACTTTTACTCCTAGCTCCTTATAATTCCCTGTTTGAAAACTTCTCTTCATGTTTACATCTTCCTTTCCCTGACAGAATTGCCTATCATCCAGAGTCCTAGCACAAAGCTTCTCGTGAACTTTCAGGACCAGATATTCATAGTTTTTGATGGGTACCTAGGAAGTCACTGGTGTGAGAGAATTTTAGAGTCTGGTGGATGCAAACAGGAATGAGATATGATAGTTTTCCTTTCAGAATACATAATCCACTATGGGAGTATGTAAATCTATGCTCCCCACAATACGATTTGCATCCAAAGGCTAAGATAACCCTTTGGAAGGAAAGATGGGATTTTAATGGAAGTGATATTTGAAATGGTCTTTGATTGATAAACAGGAGCCTTCAGTGACCGGGCCCTGCCTATGCTTCTGCTGGATCAATCTAAATGTTAAATTCCATGTTAAAAAAATAAAATGCTGATTTTTGCTTTCAGGTCATACCACACTGTTTCCAGTTTCCATTCCTTTGCTTGTTTGGTCTGCCTCTTCTGAAGTAGGTCCCTTCCCAAGTCACCTTAGGTAGCACCCTCTACCAGAAAGTTTTCTCTGGAAGCTCCCACCCTTCCACGAAACAGGGTCAGGTGCTCCCCTCCTGTGAGTGCCCATGAAACTCTGCACATTGCTGAGTGTCTTGGACCTCGACACGTGTCATATCTTTCTGTGACACTCTGTAGATGTGAATTCAGTTGAAGCAGAGTCTGTCTTTTCCCTCTTTGTAATCCAATTTAGAGCCCAATTTAGTTCCCAGATCATGAGTGGTAGATAAATTTTGAATGGATGAATGGACAGACGCATTAACAATAAAGTAACTAGAGCAACTGTGTACGAAAGTTGTCTATAGCAGAAATGTGGAGGATGAGTGATGTTAGGCAAGACTATTTCACTGGCAAGAGACAGACATCTAATTTATACCATCTTAGAAAAAAGAAAAGAAAGAAAATCTGCCGGCCTACATGACTGAAAAGTTCATAAATGAATCAGAGCCAGCTGGAGGACCTAGGTGTCCATACAATATACTTAAGATGGTCCCCTTCATGTCTTACCTGTGCTTTTCTCTGGGCCAAATTCACTCTCAGGCATGTTCTCCCCAAGCATTACAAAATTCCAGGCCCTCATTTTACCAGGTTTGCAACCACAGTGAGAATTCAGAACATCCTTTTCATTTGTTCCAGCAAAAATTCTAGGAACTATTTCTAATATAGCCAGGCTTTGGTCACTTGTCCACATCTGAATCAATCAGCAAGGTTAGGGCTGGGGGTGGCATACAGGAAGGAACTGAGAGATGGGTTATCCTATCTGAACCCTATAGACTAAGAGCAGGTAATCCAGGGTGTGTTCTGAGAAGAGAGTGCCAGACAAGCAGTCTTTGGAAGACTGATTAGAGAGGCTGAACCTGACTCTAGAACCCACTCTGCCCTTGTACTTTGGGGGTGAACTGATCCAGAAATCTAACATCACATTCACACATCCTTATTCTTCTCTGCTCAGAGTCAGAGTCATTACACTGGAAGAGATGAGTATAGAGAAATAGGGACAGCAGGTGTGAGGGATAAGTTCCTAAGGTAAGTAGGGGCAGAGGAGAGCTGCCCCGCCTGTTCCTGCCTGCCTTGAGCACGGTCACTTCTCAGGATGGAGCACTGCCTCTATTTAGGCTCCCCTAAAATACAGAGCTTGAGTCATGGGCTTGTCATGCATGTAATTTATTTGGGGAAATGTTCCCAACACAGAGGACTCAAGAACTGGAAAGAGTAAAATAGGAAGAGAGGACATGGGCAATTGGGGCTCAATCCTACTGGGTATCCTCTGAGAAATGATGTAGAATGTCTGCCCAAACCATGAAAAATGGGAAAACATGTATCTATTGCCTCTTGTTTCTCCTGAGAAAGGGATATTCCATGGCAGCAACAGAGAAACATTGGGCTAGTGAGTGAAAAATACCTGATGCAGCTGAGGCAGGGAGCTGCCAGGTGACATCTGCAGGCAGCAGAGCGCTACAGCAATGACAGATAAACAGATCTAGGAAACATGAGCATGCAGATTTGACTGCTAATTATGAAAGTTTCCATAGTGATCTCAGGGAAAATGGAATTTAGCCACCAAAGCTTCCATATTTAAAGATTCCTCCATTTCTTCAAGAATTGTTGCTTGCATACGTTTAAAGACTGCGTAAAATCGTGGCATTCAACTCTTGAAAAAAATTGGCTTGGAGGAACACTTGTCTCAACAAGACAATGGATTTGTTTATTTTTCCAGGCTACAGCATTACTGTGCTTATAAATTTTGACTTTTGGTTTATGCAGATTTCATTGATACAAGTGGCATAATAAGGAGGAAATAACAAAAAATTCTTTCCTTTCCAATTCATGTACAAAAAACAAGTGATTCTGATGAAAATTTTCCTAAGAGTCAAGTTCTGTCTAATCTGCAGATGCCCACTGCTTCTTGACATGCTTCATTCACTTCATTCTCTTGGCAGCTCCTGTGGAGCTCTGCTCCCCCTGAGTGCTCCCATTGCGTCAGTTTTGGGTTGGGTCCTGAGATGATTATAGCAGAAACACTTGTGTTTTTCTCCAGTTACCAGAACTAGATGAGAGATTTGGGCAGCATGATTAATGATGAAGGCAAACTATTTAATCCTATGAAACATGATGAAGTGTCCAAACTCGGCAGTAGATATTTTGGATTTTCATATTTGAGCAAACAGTCACTAAACAAAAATTCAATTTCCTTTCTAAAAGCTAGCAGATGAAACATGCATGGCCATTTAATTTTGGAGGTATTCTAAATGAATTCAGAAAGAGAAACTTTTTAAAAAATAAACATTTTATTTTGAAATAATTTTAAGTTTATAAAAGTTGCAAAGTTAATACAATATCTGTGTATCTTTCACCCACTTTCCTTTAAAGTGAACATTATACCATGGTATATTCATCAAAGCTAAGAAACCACCACTGACACATTACTTTTAACTGAACTCCAGATTTTATTTGGATTTTGCCAGTTTTTCCATTAACATCCTCTTTCTGTTTCAGAATGCAAACCAACGTACCACACTGCGGCCAATTGTCATGTCTCCATAATTTCCTCTGGACTGTGATGGTTCTTCAATCTGCCCTTATTTTTCATGACATTGACAGTTTTGAAGAGTACCACTCAGCCATTTAAGTTTCTTCGATTTAGGTTTGAAGCATGCCTTTCTCATGATTAGACTTGGGCTATTAATTTTTGAAAGAGCACCAAAGAGGTATGTTGTTCTTGTGACACCGTATCAAGGGGGTACATGATATGCACATGACATCACACTGATGATGTAAATCTTTCTCATTTGATATAGGGCGAGTTTACCAGGTTTCCTCATGGCAAATTTACTATTTTATTTTTCAGAATTGGGCACTTCAGGAAAATATAACAAGCTATTTCAATGCCACAGGAGAGATATGCGGTTAGTGAAATAGAACTATGGAGATGTATGACTATTTTGCTGTGCTTTCATTTAAGAATATGTAAATTTGAACTATTCAACTAGGGCAATAACAGATTTTTAAAAATCATTCTACTCTTGAAAGTATTAATTATATATCACAGAGTATTTTTTATCATAGTATAGTGGTTAAATGTCATTTTATCTGGGTTTGATTTCCAGGCTCAAGCATGTATGGCCTTAGGCAAGTGACTTAACCTCTCTGCACCACAGTTCCTTTATTCGTAACTTAAAGTCTCATAGACATACCAATATCTACTGATACTATAGTTATCAGTACAAGTACAGGCTTGTTTGGAAGACTGAATGAGTTAATATTTGTAAACTGCTTAGAAGAACAGAAAATAAATGCTCTGCCCTTTGCCTCGGGTGAAGAGGTGTAGCAATTTGCCCTTGGTATGCAGCAGCATAATCAAGGAAGCAGCATATTTTTTATTTACCAGAATTCTGTAAGCTCTTATAATTTAGCTCCTTTGCTGAAGAAAAAAAAAGCAAATTTTCAGTGACCTGTGAATGTTTGTTTCATAGACAAAGTGAAGAGATATTACAGGGAAAAAAAGATCTTCTTGCCTTTTTGGCTTGTATGAACTTTATAAAATGATTATGTATTACAACTACAATTAGAAAACAAAACAAAACAATACATTTTTCAAGTTTTAAATAATAATTTCCATGTTTCTGGAAATTTCAATTTCCCATCAAATCCCAGAAAAAGAGTGATAATAAGAGGTGTAATCACACAAACTTTCAATTATTCATGAGCTAGTCACACACTTAATAAACTTTAGATTATATGTCATTTCCTATTCCTTACTACCAATTAGAACCTTCCTCTAATTTTCTTGAGTTTTCTCTTAGAATCATATTGATAAACACTAGAATATTTTCTAAAAATAGTCATTCCTTTAGTACATCTTTTCAATAAATGAGATGGAGACTGTCACATTCAAAGTCCCTTTTATATACATGAAGTGATTGTAAGGTGGACTACAAAATAAACCAATGATCTGTCTGAATGGTAACAAATAAAATTTTATCTAAGTGTACCTCCTGGTAGAGTACATATTTGTCTTCCTTTCTGAAAACCTGATACAGAAAATTTTATTTCAATTTTTGTAAATTCTCAACTGAGTTTCTTTCTTTTTTTTTTTTTTTAATTTAGAAGTTTGCAGCATTGATTACAGCTTGAAATTGATTAAGATATTTGGGACACTGTATTTTGGTCTCCATTGGGTCAATGCTTTTTCATTTATTCTTTCTATTAAGAAATATAAGTAATCAGGAAGATGTGAAAAGGGAAATAATTAAAAAGACTGGAGTACATATACTATATACAGTGTCCATTTTAAAGAAACAGCATTCTAGCACACCTTTCTACCCTTGACTAAGATTACTGTAATGAGAGCACCAGTACTCCTGAGCACCAGTAACCAAAAGGGCATTTTGGAAACTGAGCTTTTGGTGTTTATATGAACATCCCGTCTTCCAGGACCTGCCTTTATTTCTTCAAGACTCATACTGCTGTATATGGTGTTGTATACATTCAGGGTTAGTTGGGTAGCAGTAACTGATACAGAAAATTTTAAATGTAAAAAACACTGGGGAGTGAACCTTTCCATTAGAATATATATATATGTCATATATATATATATATCATATATATATGTGAATTCACATCAGGATGAGTTTCTGTTTAGGCAATGTTGGAAAACCTATTTCCATTTTGTTTATTTAACAAACATTACAAGGCACTTAAATCCATGCTGGCTCTTACAAATGTTGACTCATTTCTCATAACTGCCTTGGGGTAGAAACAGAGAGGCTAAACAACCTGCAGGCAATGCTTCACTACTATATGCAGGTGGCAGCCTGGCCTGTGTTCTCTGCTTGGCTAGGAACACAGGTCTTACCTATTGAGCTGGGCTGTGTAGAACTCTGTTGTGGAGACATTTGCCTCTGGGTCTGGGGCCTCTGCTTTTTCCCTCTTCTCCCATCTTACTCCATGTCTCAGAGAGCTCTGAATCCCACTTGGAAAATCACACTTAAACCCTCTAAAAACCTAATGATGAATAAAAATAAGTTCTCTAGAACTTCTGGAGAAAAAAGTAACAAAGCTACCAGGTTAAATGACTGAAATTCCTGAGAGAAAACAACATGTATGTGTTCCTCTAGAAAGGGGGCCCAATATTGAATACCAGGAAGTCCTATAGTAAATGGAATGTGACTTTATGTGGGATCTGGCGTTCCTATTTCATCCAGATGCATGTCTGCTGCTTCAGTGGGAATGGCGCTTGCACACCAGGTACCCACTCCCCAGTGTCATGTGCTATGCCTTCCAAAGACAGAACGAGGAATGGTGAGCCCATGAACCTGCTGGACCCAGCCCCTCCGAGGTCCGGAGTGACAACTAGTGCCGTATTTCTAGATCGAATCTGAGCCCCTCCTACAGGGAAAAGATTTTCAGGGGATTTTGGAAGTTCCAACATTTTACAGGGAAGAAGGAAGTTACGCAGGATAGGAAAGAAGAGGTCATGCTATACAGCCCTGGCTTCCACTGACACTAACACTGGATTCAACTTTTGACACTGATAATCTGTTGCCACCAAATGGAGGACGTAAAGAAGATGTTCTAAGTGTGATTAGAGAATATGCAACACAAGGAACAAGCAGAACATTCTTCTCTGGAATCTGACATGATGGACTGTACTTTCACAGAGAGCGCTGATGTTAGACGTACATGAAATAGGCTAATCCGAAAATAAGAAAGGGTGAGGCAGAGAGGATAATATAGTTCCAGCCTATCTCCCAGCACCTTGTTAATTTCTCTCAACCTCCAGACACAAATACGAGACATAACTCTCTTCCTCCAAAGAGGTCGCGCCTACCCTGTGGTGGTTCTCAGGGATCCGCCCCAGCTCCCTCTCCGCTCCCAGCCCCACACACTGGGATCACCAGGCACCCAAGATCCCACCTCTCAGGTGGTATCTTCAGCGCTGGCTGCCACTCAGCCCCCCTCCAGGGATCCGGGGCAGAAGGCGAATATCCCAGAGTCTCAGAGTCCACCGGAGTTACTCTGGAGGGCGAGGCGTGGGCTGCATCAGTGGACCCCCCCACCCCACCCGCACACCAAGTGCTCCACCCCGGGGGCGGGGCTGTCGCCTTCCTTCCGGACTCAGCATGGATCTGGAGCTCCGGGAATTTCCCTGGCCTGGGAGCTTCGGGCTTTCCAGCCCCAACCATGCATAAAAGGGGTTCGCGGATCTCAGAGACTCACAGAGCCCGGGTCGCAGGCACCTCCTCGCCAGCTCTCCCGCTCCTCGCACAGCCGCCAGACCCGCCTGCTGAGCCCCATGGCCCGCGCCGCGCTCTCCGCAGCCCCTAGCAATCCCCCGTTCCTGCAGGTGGCGCTGCTGCTCCTGCTCCTGGTGGCCACCGGCCGGCGCGCAGCAGGTGGGTCCCGGCGCCTTGGGGTCCCCGGGTCGGACGCGGCTGGGGTGGGCGCCCCGCGCCGACAGCCTTGCTCAATCAGTGAGTCTCTTCTTCCCTAGGAGCGTCCGTGGTCACTGAATTGCGCTGCCAGTGCTTGCAGACCCTGCAGGGAATTCACCCCAAGAATATCCAAAGTGTGAACGTGAAGGCCCCAGGACCCCACTGCGCCCAAACCGAAGTCATGTAAGTCCCGACCCGCTCTGCCGCTGCCACCGCCGGGGTCCCCGACTCTCCCGCTGCCCCAAACTCTGTGCCCAGTCCGACCTCCTGCCTCATGGAATTCCCTTCTCTCTGCAGAGCCACACTCAAGAATGGGCAGAAAGCTTGTCTTAACCCCGCAACCCCCATGGTTAAGAAAATCATCGAAAAGATGCTGAACTGGTGAGTTATGGTTTCTATGTACACAGGTGACTGGAGCCGTTTGTCAGAAATACTGGCATCTGCCCCCTAAAAATAAAATCAGGAAAACCCAGGGGTTAGTTGAAGGACTAGAAATTGTGATTATTGTTTTCACAATTAAAGTTTCCTTTACGATAATTACTGCTGTGGTGCCAGAGGATATTCCCAATGCCTGGCGTCCCCACCCAGGTTCTTCTTTCGTTCCAACGAACGTAGGTAAAACTGCCTTCATTTGAGGCCCAGTAGGACAAAGAGCAATAGGTTCTGGCTGTTTTTAATCCAATAGTACAGTGGAGACCACCACCCCACTCCACCCCCATTCCTAAAAGAGCATCCCAAGCCTAGAGGTCCTTGCCACACAGTACAGCTGTCACAGGCAGTAGCCACTTGGTTGCCAGGCTGGGGAAGCTGCATTCAGAAAACTCTAGAGGCTGGAAGAGCAGGACAGGAGCAGAGTGTTGTGCAGTCAGCTTTCCCAAGCACCTACTCAGGGCACCCATTTCTCATTACAGTGACAAATCCAACTGACCAGAAGGAAGGAAGAAGCTCATTGGTGGCTGTTCCTGAAGGAGGCGCTGCCCTTATATGAACAGAAGAGGAAAGAGAGACACAGCTGCAGAGGCCACCTGGATTGAGCCTAATGTGTTTGAACATCACTTAGGAGAAGTCTTCTATTTATTTATTTATTAGTTTGTTTTGAAGATTCTATGTTAATATTTTAGGTATAAAATAATTAAGGGTATGATTAAGTCTACTTGCACATCGTCCCATTATATTCATTCTTTTTAAAATGTCAAGCCCAAGTTAGTTCCATCTGGATTCGTGTTTAATTTGAAGGTAGAATGTTTTCAAATGTTCTCCAGCCATTATGTCAATATTTCGAGGAGCCTGCAACATGCCAGCCACTGTGATAGAGGCTGGGGGATCTCAATGGCCAATGAGATCATTGTGAGGGCAGGGGAATGTATGTACGCATCTGTTTTGTAACTGTTTAGATGAATGTCAGTTGTTATTTATTGAAATGATTTCCTAGTGTATGGTCAACATTTCTCATGTTGAAACTTTAAGAACTAAAATGTTCTAAATATCCCTTGGACATTTTATGTCTTTCTTGTAAGGCATACTGCCTTGTTTAATGTTAGTTTTACAGTGATTCTGTCTTAGAACAAAGGGGTTTAATTATTGGTGTTTTCATATATAATATAAAAATAAAGTACTTAAAAATAGAAAATACTCGTTTGATTTTTTGGGGGAAACAAGGGCTATCTTTACTTTAAAATCTGGTGATTTATATCAATATTTCTCAATATTTTTATTTTGTTATTTTCTGGGTGTTCAATTTGCTATACAGATAAATCAAACTACGAGCTATGCTTCATTTCATGTGGTGATTGCTGCCAATACCCTTGGCTCTCACCTAGTGAAGAATGTGCTTTACCAAACTATGGGCTGGCCCCTAATGGGAGAGTCACTGATATAAATTGCCCTTTTTATAAGAAGTTTCCTTCTGTCTTGCTACTCAAATTTACCTCCTTAAAAACATTTATATTATCTTAATAAGGGCCCTCATTTCATTGCTTTTGTTAAACAACATTTCTTATAATTGTTGACAGTTTAATAAAGGTGGCAGTGAAATGGTGACTAAAATATTTCTTTTTTCAAAACTCAAATCATTTGTGTCGTCAATAGAAGCAGAAGTGAGTGGCTGAATGCTTCACCTGTGAAAAGATCTTATTGAAATTTGGGCTCAGCTTTCTGACCTTCACATATAAGTAATTACTATTAAGATCAGCAGTGTTTCAATCCTTTATAGCAATATGCCAAATACAATGGTTTTAAGATTGGACTGCATTCATTCGCATCCTTTCTAGTGGAATTTTGATGGGACCTCAGAGCGGTTGTCCTCTGGGGAACTCTGTATTCATTGCTGTCCCAGGACGGCAGCAGCACTACAGGTTTTAGGACAGAAGCACAATTGGCATGTCTAAGTAAGAAAGACCCCAATAATATAAAAGAAAGCACACTCCATACCTGAAAAGGAAGGATGTTCGTGCATGCATGAAGTGTGTACTTGCTTCTGATTCAGGACTCATTCAGGAAATCCTGAGTCCTGGGTAACTGCCTCTAACAGAGGCAAGAAGGTGAGGCTGGCAGCCTCAATATTTGAAATCAAGTTCTGGATTGTCCCAAGAAGCTGGGCAAATAAAGGTCATAAGTAGCAAGAAACAAACTCTGGGAACTTTCCTCACAACTAAAAAAGTTAATAAGAATCTCTTCATAATTCCGACATTATTAGTTAGTTATGAATGAGATAAGAAATAATATTTATAAACTATACATACTCAAATAAATGCAAACCATTTGAGAAACTCTATAAATGGTAGGATTCGCTCCCTAACCCCAAGTTAGAGGACACTAGAAAATGTTTACAAGCAGCACCCAAGGGTTCAATAGAACCACTCCTTACACCTAAGACAAGTCCTTACCCTCAAACATTGGAGCTTGCTGTACTGGCTACTTAGCTTTGGCTAACATGGAACAAGGAACATAAAAAGGACAAAAAAGGACAAAAGAGATGCTTTTATTCACATGGTGGTTAAAGATAGACTGCAAAGGATCAGATTGACTTTGGTGTAAATTCCAGCTCTGTCACTATGATCTTGGGCAAGTTTCTTTACTTCACTCAACCTCAATTTCCTTTCTACAGGATGAGGATAATAACAAAATGAGGCTTCTGAAGTGTTGCAGGAATTAAATGTTATGCAGACTCTGGAAACCTGGTTCTTGCCATTGGTCCTAAGGCCAACTCCATGGACATCGTCTCAGTCTCAGTCTTAGATCAAGCAGATATGTAAATTGTGGTTTTCACACCAAATTGCTTTGAAAACTTGCAAGTACAAGGCAGTCTCCTGTTGGGAGTGTTATAGCAGGAGGTAGGATACAGCCTGTTTGGTGTGGTAGTCACAGGGTGAAGGAAGTAGGAAAAGGATATTACATAACACATCACAGTTTTGAGAAGCCATCAGCAGAAGACAGCAATGATCACAGTGACTGAGGTTTCTTGAGCAATGTTACCATGGGGTCTAGAGAAGGAAGGAAGGAGATGTGGCTAACACTATTCTGTCATTGTGAGTCTTCCTAAGACACCCTCTCAGGTGTTCCAGAAGTAACTAGAGAGACATTAAGGGATGGTGGAGGTGGCAGACCCACAATATCACAGTGAGGGAAGTCCAGAAAAACAGATCATATTGTTTGTCTTTTCTGGCTACCCAATCACATAATTTAAAAAAGGACTTGTCCTGTTTTCACCAGTGATGTCCCACTCCACTCACAATGAGTATGACAACTGCAATGTACAACAGCTTCCCAACTTAAGGCACCTATTCTTCTGCATCTCTTCCTGGGGGCTTTCTCTATTGAGGTGTAGAGAGGGGGCTTGACAGAGAGAGATTTCTCAGTCCACAGCTAGGATGGCCCGTGATTTGATGCCCTGAGAGGAGAAACAGGAGTTAACGAATGAATATTCAATTTTCCCAGTCTCTTGTTAGATAATTCTAGAAGTTTCTCTCTCTCTCTCCATGTATATGTGTGTGTTTACATTTTATAGTGTATTAAAATAAATATTAAAAATACAAATATATGAATAGATGAAATGTTCCACTTCTCTCTTCATTATGTTTACACCTTATTTAAACACCTGAGCATAATTAAGGTAGTTATTTAAAAATCTTGCTGTGCTAAATCTATCATTCTGTCACTTCTGAATCTATATTTACTTGATTTTTTTCTCTTATTAACTCATGCTGTTCTACTTCTTAGCATGGATAATCATTTTCATTTGACTGCAGGAAATTTTGAATCTTATGTTGCTGAGTGTCAAGATTTGTTTTCTTTCTTTAGAGTCTTGGGCTTCGTTTTGACAAGCAGTTAAGTTCTAGGGCATCAGCTTTGTCTCTTTGGGGCTTGTTGTTGAGCTTTGTTAGGGTGGTCTAGGAATGTTCTTCACTCTAGGGTTTGTTTAGCTGCACTACTAAGTCGTGTCTTTCTTGTGCCATTAGTGAATGCCCGGAGCTCACAGGTTCTCTCTACTCCGACAGGGTAGACGTTAAATATCTCTTCATTCCATGCTAGGTCTAAGGTTTTCTCAGCTTACAAATCTCTAGTTTGACTTATGGAGTTTGCTTGACTTATGGATTTTGCTTGACTTATGGAGTTTCGCCTCATGCATGTGTGACTTAATATTGATCAAAGAGACCCACTGGGACCTCAATGCAGATTGATGGAGTTTTGGTTTCTTGCATAGGTCTCTCCTTTCCGCAGTTCTCTTTTCCTAAACTTCTAGCCATCCCAGCTCCACTGAATTCAAACCTGTGCCCCCTCAACTCACTAAGACTACCATGGTCTACTTGGGATCTCTCCCCCTGCACAGAGGTCCAGAGTTGCTCCAGAAAAAAACCAGGATGACCATACACCTCACCTTGTTTCCTTTTCTGAGGAATTCTAGTCTTTTGCTGCTTGTTGTCCAATGTCTGATAACAATTGCTTCATATATTGTGTTGCATTTTCTAGTTGCTTAAGACAGGAAGTTATGACTTTTGTTTTACTTCAACATGACTAGAAATTGAAATCTTATTGGGACAATTCTGAGGAACATTTTACAAGGTTTCTTGAGACTCCATGGCAAGATGAACCCTGATTGCCCAAGTGATATCTCATTCATTACATACCTTTATTAGATTTTCTCTGTTCCCTATCCCACATTCCCCCACTCCCTCACTTGTTCTTTCTATGACCATCTCTAAGATAAACTACTGCACATAAGTCTTTGTATCAGACTCTGTTTCGGGAGAGCCCAAACTTAGACAATTGGGCCCCCCAGAAATTAGACCTCACAGCAGAGGCTCATGACTACTATTTCACTGACGAGTATAATGCCAGAGAACCAGGAGGAAGAAAAATGGGAAGTGAGGCAGAAAAAAGCGAAAGCTCATGATAGGAGAGAGCATAACCACACTGGCCATTGCTGCACACAACTGAGTTCTTGACCTCACAAAGGGGCTGTTGTGAGTGTTTGCTTTCCTCTTCTGCAGAAATGTGAGATCTTCTCAAACCAAGAAATTGTAGTTCTCATGTTTATAGCAGAGTCATAAATCATCCTAACAGCAGGGCATTGACCTCTGATTTCTATTCCTTGGCTATGCTTAAAATAAAAATGTAGAATCTGGATCCATAAGGTCCTGAAGGAGGGGGAAAGAGTCTACCAGACCATAGCCAGGACCTCATTTTCACCTTTGAAGAGGTTAGTACTCCAAATGACATTTTTGTTCTCCATGTTAAAAATAATAAATCTTTCCTTTTTTAAGTGAAAAGTAGTTAGAAATATTCCTGTTGCTTTCAAGAATGTCCTAAAAAAGAAGCCAGATCATTTATGAAGACAAACAAATAAATAAAATGTTAAGATTAGGGACTGATCCCTTGGCAGTCAGACAGGAGTTTGGTTCAAAACTTGAAAGTCACAAGAAAAAGAAAATCAGCCTTCTCATTTTATAGATGGAACTGTGAAGGCTCAGAAACCACCAAGAAGTTACCATATGCCATGGAATTATTTTATTACAAAAGTGGGCCAGAGTTTGGTTTTCTGATGACTAACATACAGTGATTTTTATTAAACTAGATTATTTTCATGACTGCTCAAGAAGATAATTAGTCTAAATTTTGGCTGTAGGGTTGGCTTTCTAAAATTTGTAGAACCATTCTCAGGGTACTAATTAATAGCTAATAGCCATTCATGCCATGTGCCACTTTAAGATAGTTTAAAGAAAACATTGTGCATATTGTAGCCAAATAATTCAAAGTGTAAAATGAGTTCAGTCAATTTATGGTACTGGCTAAATTACTCCATTAGTCATCTATTGTCACACCAAAATGCAGTGGGTTTAAACAGTCACCATTTTATTTTGACACATGGCCATCAATTTGGGCTAGGCAATGCAAAAACCTGAGCTTGGCTCAGGTGATTCTTCTGATAGTGTCTCCTGGAGTCACCAGTGACACTTGGTGACTTGAGTGAAGCTGCCTCACTCACATGTCTGGTTGTTTGCACTAGTCATTTCCTGGGCCTCATGAGTTTGGCTATCCTCAGATGGTGGGAACTGCATTTTAACAGAGCAGGAGTAGAAGCTCCTAGACTTCTTACTTTGTTGGCCTGGAACATCTCCAGCGTCACTTTTACCACATCCTGTTGGCCAAAGCAAGTCATACGGTGAGCATAGAGTCAAAGGGATTGGGAAACAGATTCTACCTCTTAAAGTGAGGAACTGCTAAGAATGTAAGGCTATTTTTAATCTTTCACTGTTGTATTACGTTCTGATATTTGATTTTCCTGTTTATGACATAGAAATACCCCTTGTAAAGTTTCCAGATAACTTATGAAAATTCATAGAGGAATGCTAACACAAATGTTTATTTGAGTACAATAAACAATTATTATTATTATATCTCATTGCATTTCAGTGTAGATAAATATTTTAAAAAATAAAACATAAGATTACAGTTAAAATTGGGTGTTTTGGTAACTTGTGTATTGGTATAAGCCTCAGGCCTAAGTGAAAATTCAACTAACAAAATAACTGTCTATAAAATCAGGGAAGTTGTCAAGTTGTCAATCTCAGCACTATAAGTCTAATTGTAATAAATTCTGCTGCGGATCTGGCACAAATTTTAGTAGCTGCAGAATGAGAGAACCATCTTTGATAAGAAAAATTACCACCTCTTTAACAAACTCCTTAGTAAACTATTGTGATGTCTTAAGCCTGTCTTTGAAATTTTATGAAAAACTAAATTACTTTGAATCTTTCAATATTTGGTTATCTTATCTGTATGCGCTTCTTATTAGCACCATAACACCTGTACAGATTGATAGCACATTTTATTACCTTTAATTGGTACAGAAGGAAAATGAGACTTGAAGAAATCAAGGTTGTTTCTGAATAACAGTTTGAAGTTACTTACAGCTTTTCATTTGTACAAAGGACAAGATGTGATCAGCCAATAGAATGTTGTCAGGTTGTTGAAACATCTCATTTAAAGACTGAAATAGATTTTTTCTTCTTCCTTCACATGCCCATATCTTGTTTGTGCCTCTTTGAGCATTTCTCTGTCTCAAATGCATATCAGCCTTCAAAAAAAAAAAAAAAAGATGATTTTCTTTTTGTCTTTTCACCAGTTCAATGTTACCTTCCCTGTAAAGTCTTTCCTGACTGCCCTGGGGAAGTCCTCCCTCCCCTCTGCTTCCACCATGGCTCAGATATACAACCGACAACACAGACTACCTTCTAGTTTAATCTGTTTGCTCGTCTGTCTCTCAAAACAGACTGTGAACCACTCAAAAGCAGAAATTCAACTTTTATTATCTTCAAATGCCTAGCCTCAAGCAAAGGCCCTGGAAAATAATAAATTCTCAATTATAATTAGTAAAAGAAAATAACTTACTATTTAGGCTAGTTTTAGCTTTAAACTGTATCAACATTTCAGTAACCACTACTTCTTTAGTTAAATGTTGTTATAGGTTGAGTTATGTCCCCCTCAAATTTCTATATTGATGTCCTAATCCCCAGTACTTCAGAATGTGACCTTATTTGGAAGTAGGGTTCTTAAAGAGGTAATCCAGTTAAAGTGAGGTAATCCAGTTAAAGTGAGGTAATTAGAGTGAACCCTTAATTCAGCGTGATTGGTGCCCTAATAAAAAGGGGAAATTTTGAGATAGACATGCATACAAAGAGAACACCATGTAAACATAAAGACGAACACCCACTGAGCATGTAAAGTGCCTGGAACAACTCCTTCTCTCACAGTCCTGAGAAAGAAACAACCCCATTAAACCTATATTTTGGAATTCCAGAGTCCAGAATTGAAATATGAAAACATTTCTGTTGTTTAAGCAACCCAGTTTGTGGTACTTTGTTATGATAGCCCTAGGAAACTAATACAAATGTTTTGCTCTTTGATTTGTTAATGCAAAAATATGTGGTCACTATGATATAATCAAAGTCACTTATAAAACTGCTTAAGAAATAAAATTATATCTCTTAGTTCACTATTAGTTAATTAACCTTGAAGCCAATGGAAACCGCTACCTTCAAACAATACACAAAGTGTTGTTTGCAGTTCTTTTTAAAAATTATAATTTATTCTTTTTCTTTAATGCCATGAAAAAAATAACAGACCAGATTATCTTTCTACTTTAAATAATTAAAACACAAAATACATGAAGCGATGGACATTTGACAATAGGAATAATGGGGCAGTAATCCCTGTGAGAAGAAAAAAAAAAAAAAACAGAGGCAAGCCCTTCGATGACCCCAGAGTACCATGTAGAGAGCATTTCCAGAAATGATCATTGAAAGGCAAAGTTCAGAGTTCTTTGTTGTCATTCGTTTTGTTTTGCTTTGAATGATTTTTTTTTTTAATTTTTACTTTAAGTTCAAGGGTACACAGCTAAACTTTTGTCACGGGGCTTTGGCATACAGATTATTTCATCACCCAGGTATTAAGTCTAGTACCTATTAGTTAATTTTCTTTTTTTTTTTTTTTTTTTTTTTTGAGGCGGAGTCTTCACTCTGTCCCCCAGGCTGGAGTGCAGTGGCACCATCTCGGCTCACTGCAAGCTCCGCCTCCCGGGTTCGCGCCATTCTCCTGCCTCAGCCTCCCGAGTAGCTGGGACTACAGGCGCCGCCACCGCGCCCGGCTAATTCTTTTTTTTTTTTTTTTGTATTTTAGTAGAGACGGGGTTTCACCTTGTTAGCCAGGATGGTCTCGATCTCCTGACCTCGTGATCCGCCCGCCTCGGCCTCCCAAAGTGCAGGGATTACAGGCGTGAGCCACCGCGCCCGGCCCCTATTAGTTAATTTTCCTGATCCTCTCCCTCCTCCCACCCTCCACCCTCCAATAGCACCCAGTGTGTGTTGTTCCCCTCTGTGTATCCGTAAGTTCTTATCATTTAACTCCACTTTTAAGTGAGAACATGCAGTATTTGATTTTCGGTTTCAGTGTTAGTTTGCTGAGGATAATGGCCTCCAGCTCCATCCACGTCCCTGCAAAGGACATGATCTCATTCTTTTTCATGGCTGCCTGGTATTCCATGGTGTTTATATACCACATTTTCTTTATCCAGTCTATCTTTGATGGGCATTTAGGTTGATTCCATGTCTTTGCTATTGTAAATAGTGCTGCAGCAAATACACATGTGGCTGCCTTTATAATAGAATGATTTATATTCTTTCTGGTATATACCCTGTAATGAGATTGCTGGGTCTTTAGGGCTTTGAGGAATTGCTGCACTGTCTTCCACAATGGTTGAACAAATTTACACTCCCATCAACAGTGCTTAAGCATTCCTTTTTCTCCATAACATTGCCAGCATCTGTTTCTTTTTTACTTTTCAATAATAGTCATTCTGACTGGTGTGAGATGGTATCTCATTGTGGTTTTGATTTGCTTTTCTCTAATGATCGGTGATGCTGAGCTTTTTTCATGATTGCTGGCTGCATATATGTCTTCTTTTGAAAAGCGTCTGTTCATCTCCTTTGCCCATTTTTAATGGGATTTTTTCCTTCTTGTAAATTAGTCTAAGTTCCTTATAGATAGTGGATATTAGAGTTTTGTTGGATGCATAGTTTGAAGAAAAATTCTTCCATTCCATAGGCTGTTTACTCTGTTGATAGCTTCTTTCACTGTGCAGAAGCTCTTAAGTTTAATTCTATCCAATTTGTCAATTTTTGCTTTGGGTGCAATTGCTTTCAGCATCTTGGTCATGACATCTTTGCCAGTGTCTACATCCTGAATGGTATTGCCTAGGTTGTCTTCACCATGGTGTTTATATTTTGGGGTTTTACATTTAAGTCTTTAATCTCTCTTGAGTTAATTTTTGTATATGGTTTAAAGAAGGGGTCCAGTGTTAATCTTCTGCATATGACTACCAAGTTATCCCAGCACCATTTATTAAATACGAAATCCTTTTCCCGTTGCTTGTTCTTGTCAGGTTGGCTGAAAAATCAGATTGTTGTAGGTGTGTGGTCTTATTTCTGGGTTCTCTATTCTGTTCCATTGGTCTATATGTCTGTTTTTGTACCAGTACCATAATGTTTGGGTTTCTGCAGCCTTGTAACATGGATAACAAGTTGGATAGTGTGATGTCTCCAGTTTTAATCTTTTGGCTTAGGATTGCCTTGGCAATTCAGGCTCTTTTTTGGTTCCATATAAATTTTAAAATAGTTTTTTTTTCCTTCTGTGAAGAATGCCAATGGTAGTTCAATAGCAATAACATTGAATCTATAAATTGCTTTGGGCAGTATGAACATTTTAATGTTATTGATTGTTCCTATACATGACCATAGAATGTTCGTCCATTTGTTTGTGTCATATTTGATTTCTCTGAGCCATGTTTAGTAGTTATCCTTGCAGAAATTTTTCACCTGCCTAGTTAGCTGTATTCCCATGTATTTTATTCTTTTTGTGGCCATTGTGAATGGGAGTTTGTTCCTGATTTGGCTCTCAGCTTGACTGATGTTGTTGTATGGGAATGCTAGTGATTTTTGCACATTGATTTTGTACTGAGACTTTGCAGAAGTTGTTTATCCACTTAAGAAGCTATTGGACTGTGACTATGTCATTATCTAGATATAGGATCATGTTGCCAGTTTGCATTTCTTGACAGGAACTTGGTTGTAATCTGAACTCCGTTTTTCTGCAACATATTAAGCTGTATATGTAGGTCAGGTTTGACAGACTTTATTAAGACCTTAAACGGGATTATGCAAATACAAAAGCCAACAGCAAATACTTCCTGAGGAAATGCATCTTAATTCCCTACTTTGTACAAACATGTTCTTTGCAAACATGCCTAGACATTCTCATGACTCCATTCTACCAGTCATCATTAACCGCAACCAACATCGATCCATTCACAATTATGCAGTTTCACCCCCAGAAAATAATACATTCACTTCTCTGTTTAACAAGTTCATCTTAGCATGCCCCCAAAGCCCCAATTAAAACAAAACTTGAAAAACAAACTGTTTCCTTGCTGGCTTGTGAGTGACAACATGAGACTCAGTAAACTGTACCTTTTATTCTTTAACCAGGATAGTGCAAGGAGAGTAATAAAAAAGTTCTCAGGGTTGCAGAGAGCACATAAAAGTGGGCTGCAGTATTGATTCCACCATCCAGACCAGGATAAAGATCAAGGACAGACATGGGTACTCAGAACTCCTCCAGCACTCCTCCTGCTGGCTGTTATTGTCCTGGATACATTTGGTAAGCCAACTGTGGCTTTGATCTTTTCCTTCTAGGCGCTAGAAAATCTCAGAAAAGATTCCAGATGTAATGAGATTGTATTTGACATTAAGGAAAATGTAGAAACTGTGAAACTGAAACTTAAGCTGATATATACAGTATTTAGACTATGGAGCGTCAAAGAATTTCTTGTTGAGTCAAATACAAATGTGTGTTTAACTTCTTAGAAATATCTGACTGTAAGAGTCTGTGCTTTTCTTATTATAGATGATAGCAGGAACGTTACCGAAAATTGGTTTACAGTATTCATTTCAATGATGGTAAGCAGAGAGAAAATGCTACTTTCAATTAATAAAACTCACATATAATCTTTATGTTTACAACTTTTGGTAGAAAGGATCAAGTTGATTTTTGCCATTGGAAAAGTTATCTTACTGACCATACATACTTGTAATAGATGCTCAATAACTATTTGTTGATCAGGATAATAGCATATAATTAGGTTTGTGTAACTGTCTTCATAAATATTTCTATCAGTACTGAATTTGTGAATATAGTTGTGTGTTCTGCTGTATTGATTTCTACTTTCAAGTAAAGAAGTAAGCATCATGGCTATGTTTGTTCTCAATAAGGATTTTTCTAAATTTTTCTTACACAATTGATTCCTCTGAGAATCAAGAGTTGTGATGTCAGTGTATTCAGACACATTCTGACTTTATTCCTCACCAATTCATTAAAAATGTTCAGTTGATACATGAGGGTCCTTTCTGCAGAAGAAAAGAAGTCATGTAAGTAGTGAAGATGTGGTGGAGTATGGAAGCCTCTAGGATAGCAGTTTTCAAAGCTGGCATTTCCTTACAAAGTATTCTAGGTTGAAAGTATAGAAGACCTAACCTCTAGGAGTTATTCCCACACAATGTGGGAAGATAACTGCCCAGTCTTTATGCTTTCATTCCTGAAAACATTATGTACTTTTCCCAATAAAAAGGGTTCTCAAATTTGAACACAGGGTATAAATTCATCTGAGTGGAGTTAACCTTATAGTCAGTGAAGATGTACCATAAGCAAAGATACACATTCCTCAGTAAGGATACATGGATAATTAGTTGATCATTGGGAAATCTATTACAAACTTAGTTATATGATAAACTCCATATGGCCACATGGCCATGGAGACAACTGAGGCATAAGCCTACAAATAAACAGCTTAGAGACTCTGGAAAACAATTCTGCATTTTATCATTATTATTATTATTATTATTTTTACTGTAAACTATGTTATATAGATTGCTTCAGCTGTTCATTGCTAGGTAATGAATTACCACAATTTAGTGGCTTAAAATTAGCCGACTTTTTGATTTTCACAGTTTTGTAGCTTAGCAATCTAGGTGGCTTGACCAGGTTCTCTGCTCGGAGTTTCATAAAGTCAAAATCAAGGTGTCAGCTAAAGTCTCATTTGAAGACACTAGGGATGAATCCACTGCCAATCCAGGTTGTTGGTAGAATTCAGTTCTTTGAAGTATAGGACTGAGCTCCTCATATTCTTCCTGGCTGTTGGCTTGGGGTCATTCACAGTGCCTATAGGCTGCTCTCCAGTTCTTTCATATAAGCAACGAACAATCTGCCTTGCGTTGAGTTGGGCTCACCCCTCAAATCTCTCTTACTTCTTCTGCTACCTGTCAGAGAAAACTCTCCACTTTTAGGGCTCAAGACATACATTAGGCTCACTTGAATCAACCAGTTTGTATTAATTTAATAAACTCATAGTAATCTTAATTACATGTGCAAAAATATCTTTTGCCATGTGAGATAACATAACTATGGGTATAATATCTCATTATATTCACGTTCCTAGGGATGTGCAGTATGTGTTTTCTGGTCAGCACTTTTAGTGTCTTATTTTCAAAAAAAATCTTACTTTTACAGGGTTTACAAAAATATTCTTCTATATTATCTTCTAGAATTGTTACATTTTTTTCTTTGTGTTAAGACCTGAATCCATATGGAATTTATTTTGTATATGATGTGAGAAACATATCCAATTTTATTTTTCCATATGATTCATCAATTATTTCAGCACCGTTTAATAAAACATCATATCCTCACTGATACACAATACTATTTCTGCCATACATTGAGCTCTCCTGAAAGCAGAGGGATGATTCAAACCTCTCTTCTCTTTCCCATTCATCAGTTTGGCTACAACTGTACACAGTCTTCATTATTAATATTTTATAAATTTTAACACCTGGGATGAGAAATTCTTCCATCTTGTTCAAGAGTGGCTTGTCTCTTTTTGGACTTTATTGAGGCCTTCTTTAATGTCTTTAAAGTTTCATAATTTTCTTCATAAAGGTTTCCCATACTTTCTATTATAACAAACATATTTCTTGCCACTTTATATTGTTTGATGCTATTGTAAAGGGTATCTTTATAAAATGTAACATTCCAGCTGTTACTGTTTGGACACACAATTTTATATTGGTTTTGTAACCACCAACATTTTACTTGAGTAGTCATAGCATCTGGGAAAAATGGCAGTTTAGTTTCCTCTTTTGGCAACTCTATGCCTTTTGTTTATCTTTCTAGCTTTACTGAGATATCTGCAATGATAGTAGGTATACTGTCTTGTTTCAGCACTCAAAGGGGTTACTTTCAAGTTTTCACTACTGTGTATGATGTTTTAGGCTATCCTTTTATTGGTAATTTGCTAAGGATTCATTATTATATTATTTTTATTGATTTTTATCATGGAATATTGCTATGATATTTTCTTAAACTCTAGAATACACACCTCTCGCTCAGGGTGTGGTAAGATGATCCAGTACTAGAGATGCTGGTGGAACTTTGTGGTTTTGTGAACTGCAGTTGAAAACTACAAAATTAATATAAATAAAAATATTGAACCTCTCCCTGCCCAATGATCAATGAGCATTTATGAAGCTGAAAGCATTATCAGAGATATAACAATAAAGAATATATGATAAGAGACTGACCATTGTCAGCCTGGAAGACATTACATTTGTGTAGATTTTCCAGAGTCTTAGCAGTATACTTATGTACTATGTACATAAGTCAAATAATGTGTGCTGACTGGTTGATATCTCAAAAGATTCTAAAGAAGATGTCATTATTTAGTTGGTAAAAAATTTAGCAATGCACACTGAAATGATTAAAAGTTGTACTCTAATAATATGATAAATTTAGTTTGAGAAATCTGAGTGTTCATCCTAAGCATATTCATTTTATCTTTCAAAAATTCTAATGAATAAATTTAAAGCATTGTTAAATTAATCATAGTTATTATTTAGCCAGAACATTCTTTTTTTTTCAAAGCCACACTGAAAGATGGGAAAATAATTTGTTTGGATCCTGAGGCTGAATGGGTGATGACTATTATCCAAGAGATTATGGACAGGTGTAATTAATGCCAAGGATTCTCATATTCACTTTCTTTATTCTTTTAATTAAATACAGATTTAAAATATATACAAACTTTGCTTTAGATTAAAATAAAATAATGATAAGATTAGAATATGTCTATTCCAGAGAATCAAAAAGATTAGTCCCCAGACCACCTGGGAACTTCATAGAAATGAAATTCTCAGGTTTTACTTCAGACCTACTCAATCAGAGTTTCTGTGGGTGGGCCCAAAAGTTTGCTTTTTAAAACACCCTCATGGTGAGTCCAATGCACTCTCTAATTTTAGAACTATTGCCAGTTAACACCTTCTATTTAATATTGTATCCAAGTTGACTTGTGTTTAAAATAACCCCATGGAACACAAAAGTTACATAAAATTGCTATAATCTGTTTTATACAGACCAGCTAAGTGGGCAATAGACCTATTTGATGAAAGAAGTTTCAAGGGACAAAATTGTTCCTCTTTGAAAAAAGATATTTCTGGCACCGCACTTTTAGAAATTAAGCTTCAGGTAGAATCTGCAAATCAGTGGATGGAGAAGGGATAATTAGGATAGGCAGATAATAACACGAGTGTGTTTGGATTAACTTCTAAAAATAAGAAACTTGAATATTTTCTGAATTTTTAAGCCATAGAAGTGTGTCCACTCATAAGAAAAAACAAACAAACAAACCAAAAACATATTCTGTATTTTTTAAATTAAAAAACAAAAAGAAAAGCAAATTAAGGGTATTTGGAGCTTATGATTCACCTGAGGGTCACCTTGGTGGTAGAGAGGTGTAATGTGCTGGGAAGAGTTTGAGTTTTGAATCCCATAGCTGTGGCTTAACATTCCAGATCTACCAACTATAAGTTACATCATTCTGGAGAATTCCCTTAACACTGGGGATTTACATGCTTTCATTTGTTTTTATTTTGTTCTGTTGTGAGAGAAGTAGAGATAACACATGTAGAGTGTTTAATTATGGCTACTAATTTTTGACCTACTAAATGAATAGGTTTTTTTCTTTATTCTTATTTCTTTATTTCTTTATTCTTTTTTGTTGTTGTTTTTTTGAGATGCCTTTCTTAGAAACACACCACATGCGGCTAATCCTGTGTGTCTGTGTAGTTACATGTCACTCTGCTTGTATTGTAGGTCTCCTAACTGATGTCCACACAAGGAACATCACATCTTATGGGTAACAAGAGACCATGGTGTCATCATGAGCATGGACATCCTCCAGAATTTTCGTTGAAGGGGGCACTACTTTTATGAAAATATAGAACTAGAATGAACTGTTTTCCTTACTCTTTCTGAGGACTAAAACATTGTTTTCAGGCAGGTGTTTGGCTTTTTGTTAGAGGAATAATGATAGACAATGTGATGAAATTTCCACATAGGAAAGAAAATCCCCAAACCTCATATAGTAGGTGAGAGATTTCCCTATAGGCTTAATATATTTTACTAGATTTCATCTCCTCAATTCTGTCCCCTACCACTCTTTAGTCCCTTTAACTTCCTAGTGGACAATAGCAGTTGACTGCTGTTTCTTTTTTCTCTACTCAATTTTTAAAATATCATCCTTAATGACACCAGTGTGCTTTTCTGTTAACTAATACACACTCTGATCTCTTGATGGTTCAACCTTTTATGTTCCAAAGGCCTTAACCTCCACCCCATTGTAGGCATCCACGGACTTGGATCTCACTATCAAGTTGGGTTGCTTTATCTGCTTTATCTCCAGTGTCCAAAACTAAAACACCTTTTTAAAGAAGAATATTTCATTCATTATGACATCTCAAATAAAAATACATTTAGGAAGATTACGAGACATAATGCAGTTGTATAATAGAATTGTCTTAAATTTTAAGAATTTACTTTCAGGTAAAACAAACCTAATAGATAAAATTAGTCAAGAGAAGGAATGACCCAACCTAGGGAACTGTAAAGCCATATGTGAGAGGAGGAAGGTGGGAAAAGTAAAGACCATCTGGACCCAGGGAAGATCACAAGGATGCTAGCTCAGAAGGATGAGGTGGAGAACCTAGACCTAAGGCGAAGTTCTAATTATTTAGCTTCTTTCTGGTAGAATTTCTGCATATGTAATACCCATAGAATATTAAGTGAATAAACATCTCTTTTTAACCACTTCTGAAGAATGTGTTATCAGATGGGTGGTATTCTGTCATGGAGTCAATGCTTCATAAAGGGAATATTTATATGCACCGGAACCCTTAGGGCTTTCTCTTATCTTGTCTTGTGTCTTTGCTTCTCTCTACTGGCTGAGTTTTCTTTCTTTCTTTCTCTCTCATTCTCACTGCTTCCCTGGTCTCCGTGGAAACTCATCTGCAAAAATGAACTTGCTTTCTTTACAGTTCACTTTCCAATTCCTGGGAGAGAAGATCTTATTGGCCATATTAATTCAGGTGTACATACAGGTTCAATCAACTGTGGCCAGGAGACCATGGTTACATGGTACAAACAAAGCTACTTGGGGTACATCACTATAGAATGAAGAAATAGTTCCCAGGGAAGTAAAAGTTTTTTATATTAATTGGGCAAGTACCTCCAAAGCATGCAATCCCTGCATATGTGTATCTGAACATGGGAGAGAGAAAAACAAACAGGGGCAGACAGAAAAGAAAACACATCTCCTCAGAAGAAACAAACTATTGGTCTTTAAAGTGGTGATATGTACATACTGAAAGAGAACTAGACAAAAAGTCCAGATGTTTGGGCTCTACGATTCTGAGCAAGCATCTGAGCTTCTTTATACTCAGTTGTAAATGTGAAAACATGGCAAAATGAAACAAAAACATCTCCTCCTTGACAAAACTGTCAAGAGGAGATAATAAAATTGAAAATGCCTTGAACATAAACATGAAAAATCAGTGTATTGTTCTTCTTATTAAAACTATGAGATCACTTCTTAATTAGTATTTAGAAAAGCAAGTTGTATGGTACCTGTTCACATTGCACTATCCATAACTACATATGCACCAAGCCACTAAATTATTTGAAGCAGGTGCCAAGTTTTACTGCTATAGATCATAGCAAAAATGGTAATAGTTCTTAAGCAATGTACTAACAAGTACCTCTGAGATTGAGCTCTGTGAAAAAACAGACAAAGAAACTTCCCCGGACAACAAGTCCAAGACTAAGTACTTGAGCATATAAAATTCCAAATTTCCAAGGAAAGGGATCTAGTTAGCGCAGATTGAGTCATGTACCCACTCATGGTCTACCCCTCTGTGGGCGGGAAATTAGAAACACACCATAGAGACATGGCTGCCAGAGGTCCTCCCAGGGTGAGGCAGGCGGATTCCCAGACTAACAGACACCTCAGTGGGACTTCCCTACCACTCAGAGGGCATTCTTCTTAAATATGAGGGAAGAGTAAATAATTGTGGGTACTTTTGGTTTCAGAGGATTTTTTTTTTCAGGGGTACAGGGGGAGTGATAAAATAACCTGAAAACCCTTGAACTACAAATCAACTAAAATACTGGCTATGGAAACAATTCTTTTAAATGAATAGCTTAGCTCTCTAGAAAGTAGTAAAAAACCCCCAGGACCTCAAAAAAGAGGAATCAGAAAATAGGACAAGAAATTTAACAGGTTGGTGCCATGGATTGTGTAGAGTAAGAAGGTGGTTGCTCCATCAGTAACCTAGATGTTGACATTTTGATCTCACATTAGAACGGAAGACATGGCTGTGGATCCTTGTAAGACAGAGAATGGTAACAAAGGTCTTTGTATAAAATCAGAATCCTCAATAGAAATAAATCTACCAAAAACACTGATTTACAATAAGTAGGCATGTTTGCCCTTAACATGAACAACAGGTTGAATAAAAAACGATTTCTTGAGAAATAGTTTGGGATTCTGTTATAACACCTGTTTCAGCTTGGAACCCCTTGGTACCATAGAAGGAGGCCCAGATCAATACCTGGGAAAAATGAAACTAAAACTGCACTAATCAGACATATTTTCAATAGGCACCACACAGAAGCCTGAAAGATAAAGCCACACTGAAGATGGGTTAATAGTCCAAATTCATAAAACTCTAGAGAAACCATCCACCCTGAACAGGGGTTAAAACTTGGAATAAACAGCACTCCTAAATTGAAAGTGTTAAAATCAACAAAGGAGACCATTATAGAGATGTTTCAAATTGTTAGACATCAAAGAAGGACTTGAAATATAAGAATAAAATAAGATACTAGGAAATCAAACAGATTTGGGAAGCGTATGGGGGAAATCTCAAACAGATAATAGAAAAAAAAATAGCAAATTTGAAAAAAACAAAGGAGCTTCTAGAAATAGGAACACAATGATACAATGTGAAATTTCATAGGGTGGCTTAAGCAGTATAGTTGATTCATCTAAAGAGAAAATTACTTTGGAAGATCTGAGGAAATTACTATGCAACAGAGATAAAAATATAGAATATATTATATAATAGGAGGTTAAGAAACTTGAAAAATAGTATGAGAATATCTAACTTATTTCTGAAAGAAATTCCAGACCACAAAGAGAGGGAGAATAGGTAAAAAGTAATATTTGAAAGGATAATGATTGAGAATTTTATAGGATAGATGAAACCCCCGTGTTCAAGAAGCCAAATAGACTTTAAGCAGAGCAGAAAAATAAAACGTTCATGGTCAGCTGCAATGTACTGAAAGTACAAGATCCAAAAGATAAAGACCTGAGAATGAATAAGCATGTTCTAGAAGGACAATTAAAGAAAAGATCAAACTTGAGTCAAGTCTCTGGAAATAATGTAGTTTCTCTAAAATGGAATTGCTTTGGATGAATTAGTTGTAAAACAATATGAAATTGCTCTGGTTTTTTAATGCAACTCCGTAATGAAGCATAAAGGACACGAAGTTTGGCTTATGTTAGTTATGACTAAATGTCATATGGTTTCTAAGAGATGCAATGAACTACTAGTAAAAACATCAGGATTAATGATGTGTTTATTTATCAACTAATTTTCTTAGTAATTTTTTGCTTCCGTATGTTTGTGGTTCGAATCTTATGTATCTAATGATTCATACATTTTACATTTTTTCTTTGATTTCTTTTTTCTTCAGGATCAAAGTGTTTTTTCCAGAATGTAACCTGCTGGACACATTGAGAAAACTGGATAATTTTTATTGCTCTCCACCCATCCATCTTAATGTGACAATGTGGAGAAGTGCTAAAAATTAAAAGTTAAAACAGGGTTTGGAGAAGACAGACCCTAGATCTAGCATTTACAAGTTATGTGTTTTCAGGCAAATAACAGTTCTGAATCTGTTTTCTCCTATAAAATGTTAACATTAATATCACTTTATTTGAGGTTTGTTGAGAATATTAAAAAAGCAAATGTCTTCTACTGATTTATGCCCTACTAGTCATAGCAAATTATTTATAGTGTTTCTGAAAATACTGTTCAATTTCTTGGCTTAAAGCTTTTGTTCATACTGTGCCCTCTGTACAGATCAATTCCCTTTAGTCTGCCTCCTTACCCTTCACATGACCTAACATTTAAAGGATCTAAGGTCTGAAGAGTGACTTTAGTTTGTGTGTCATCAATGACAGCTTCCCACACCCCTTAAGTTAGGGTTATCTGTTCCTCTTCATCTACATAAGCTGACAAACTTTCAATTGTTTCACATTTAACTTCATTTCATTGAGGAAGCTTTTGAGTCAAATCAAATGTAAATGACTTGCCAAAGATTATAAAACTAGTAAGTGACAGAGCCAAGGCATGAAGCCAGGAATCCTCATTTTTATCTTAAATTACCTCTGCTGCTTATGCTTCAGTTAGCAGGGCTAGCCCCACCCTGGTTAATCCCAAGTTCTGTGGGGTGCTGAAAAATAAAATTTTTAGAAAGAGACCCTCTGTGTATTTCTCAGTGAGGTGCATTTATTCCCCATGACACAATAATTAATTCATCAGGCCTTCTAAGACATCCTGACTGCTGCTCCTTGCCAGCTCTGCTATCCTTTCACTGGATTATCAGGTGCTGTAATCTTGATCTGGACAGATGCATCTTGTGAATTTTATTTTTAGTGCCAACAGAAATACATTACTTTAATATAGCTAAATCTCCTTCTACAACTCACCATGTTCAATGGAAATTTTTCTCCTTTCTTGAGCCTAATTTATTGTCTGTCACTGCTAAAAAGAATTGTCCTCCCACCTCTCACCATGACCACCACTACCACCATCACCAACCCCTACTGAAACACACATTTACTCACAACTATGCCCAACTCTATGGGCCAGGGAGTCCAAGGAAGAAAAGATGACAAAGTAAGAAAGACTATTAGTCAGATCCTTTTTGTCATGTATTTGTAAGAAATATTCATACAACAAGAAAATAAGCATTTTCTGCTCAATAGATTGTAAATATTCATTGTGTTCTTTCCATTTGTATTTTTATTTCATTTCAGTTTTCCTTATAAAAAATATTATTAGTGTAGTTAATTTATTAATTTTTTTCTTTATGGCATCTGGAGTTTGTGTTTTGCTTTCATAACACTTCCCCCTTTCAAAACTCATTTCTTTTTCTTTTCAAATTTAGATATTTGATCCATCTGGAATTTATTTTGGTATAAGGAGAGATACAAGATTTAGCTTGCATCTATCCTCAGATGGTTTACCATATGTTTCAACTTCATTTATTTGCTTAACCCTTTCCCTCAATGGTTTTAAATACCTCCTCTAGTATGTGTTTAATGTCATTTGAATTTGGTTCCGAACTCTCTATTCTATTCTACTAATATCTCTGCTTCTTTGTCAGCCACCATCAGAATTTAAAGATTACTAGGCCCTTAAGAATATACAATGGATTCTAGGGACTCAGGGGAAAAGAGAGAGAGAGAGGTAACATAAAATACTACACACTGGGTACAGGGCACATTGCTTAGGTGATGGATGCACCAAAATCTCAAAAATCATCACTAAAGAAACTTATCCATATAACCAAACATCACCCATTTCCCCAAATCCTATTGAAATAAAAAAATAATAATAATACAAATTAAAGAACGACTGTGCCTTTATGTGCATTAGTATCTGTGTTGCTAATCCTTCTCTTGTAGCTCTTCATTTTCAAAGATTTTATGGCTCTTCCCTAATGTTTGTTTTGTCATGTAAACCTTAGAATCAACTTGCCTAATTCCAAAGAAAATGAACCTATCGGTATTTCATTGGAATTCTCTATTTGTGGATTAATCTAGGAAAACCTGATATCTTTACAAATATTGTCTACTTAAGAATCAAACACATCTTTTGCTTAATTCAAGGATGTGTATGTGTACCTGTGTGTGGACACATATGCACCTTAAAGGCATTTTACACTTTTCCTCATTAAATCTTGTCCATTTCCTGTATAGTTTATTCCTAGACAATTTTCGTTGCAACTGTGTTTGCTATGATTAAAAATGAGACTTTTTATTCCATTACATTTTAAACATGCTGTTGCTTTTTTATGGGAAAGCTCTTGATGTCTGTATATTAACTCCATAACAATCAAGAGGCTGAACTTTTCAATTGCATCACATTAAGTTAAACTTGATTAATTGAGTTTCTGTTTGTGTAATCATGGCATCTGCAACTCATAACAATTTTTTTGCTCTTATGTTTTTATATCCTTTTATTTCCTTCTTTCTCTGATTAAATTGGTAGTACTTAGGACAAGGTCTTAATATAAATGGCTTTAAGCATTCTTTAACTTATCCATCCCTTTAATGAGACTAAATGTTCTGCTATGAGGCATGATGCTGGCTTGGGCTGAAGGTAATATTTTCAAAATAAGATCACAACTCATGTGAAAGGAAAAATACTTCTCTACCTCTGAGTAGGGTGCACCCTTGCCTCTATTCTACTCAAAGGACTTACTTTGTTTAGTAAGAATAAATCAGGCATGTTCAACACACCTCTGTTTTCTTCCCTTTTAGGATCAAGATACTGGGAGAATGAATTCTTCTCTTTGCCAAAACTCTTACCTGGGTGTCCTTCCAGCTTTCCTACTTGATGTGGAGCAGAACCTTCTTGTCCAGCATTACTAAACCTTTGCTGGATATGATTGTCTAGTTCTGATGTTAAATTCACAAGTCTATTTGGCTTTCTCACCAAGCCATATCTTCTGTGGTGTTTCTTAAAAGCAATAAACATCCATTGGTGTAGATATGCCCTTCCTTTGTTTTTCTCTTATTTTTTTCAGGATAATAGAGTATGTGTCCAATCATATTTTTAGCAGGAATTGTGAAATTTCTAATGAAAGTTGTATCTTATCAAATACTTTTGCAACATTGACTAGAGATAATTTAATTCTCTCCCTTTTTTTTTTTGATACTCTTTTCACAAATAGGCACCAATTTGGGGCTTAACAAATCATTTTGTATTAAATTATTAAATATTTAAATGTTTATGAGTAAATGGAATTATCATAAAAAGCAATAGTAGTGTTTACTATTCTTACTGTATATTTTCAGACATGATTATTAAAAGTAAGTCCTTTTTAAATCATGTCAATTAAAGCTATCAGTGAGGAACATCAGTGGAGTGTGGTTCCTATTTAGGTTTTAGCTGTTAAAAATATTTTCCATTACCACCAAATATAGAATCAGAAAATGTCTTGAGAAAGCAATCAATATATCATAGATCTCTGTATAGAAAATATAAGTTATAGTTTTCAGGGTGTATAAGAACATCATGGAGGGTGAAGATGTTACCAACTAAATGTATATGAATATATAATTTTAAATATTGATATTTCATGAAAGAGTAGATTCAGATCAATATCCTAATGTTTTTGTGTACTAAACATAACCTTATGGATTTATATTCCAAAGACTAACATAAAAATTAAATATACATTTAAAATGATTTTTAATGCAGCATCATAAGGAGATGACCTCAAAGTGGGAGCAAGAAGACATAGCTTTAAAGAGTTATACAAATGTGACAATTCTGAAAATAAGTTGAGGTGTTTAAAAGTATAGATGCTAGAGATGGATAAATCTATATATGAACATCAGCTTTAGAACATATTAGCTGTATGACTTTGGAAATACTACTTAACCTCTGTAAGCCTCACTTTCCTTGTCTGTAAAAGGCAAAGAAAGATAGAAAGCACCCTACCACCATCAAGTTTGCTGTAAGAGATGCATGTAAAGTGCTAACACAGAAACCTGGAATATAACACATTTTCAGTAAGTGACAATAATTATTTTTTTCAATAAATGATAATAATTAATGCAATTATTGTTTAAAGGTTATATTATTTTTAATTATCATTATTTTACTCCTTTCAGTTAGGACCTACATAACACTTATTTTTTTCTACACATCTAAGGTACAATACTTCCTAAACAAGTTTCAAAACTGTGTTTTCTATAATAATTATTGCCCTTACAACCTAAATATTAACACCTTATAATTGTTTGGAAAGTTCGTGCTGGAAAGTAGAGTTTTCCTTTCCCAGGAGATCCACATTAAACCTGATAATTCAATTGCAACTCAGTTTTTGGAAAGATTTTCTCATAGTCATCTTTTTAGCATTTTAAAATTTCTCTGAGATTCTGTTTCCTTAAAATTTTTCTCAGTAGGAATTTATTGAAATAAAACCAATGGATGCTGACTCTCACCATTCATCCTTCTCCAAAATGTATACTCTTAATTAGGATTGCTAGAAAACAGGCTTCTTAACTATAATCCATATATGAGTGGATCATATATGTCATATCTAAGAATAATGAACCTATGTTTAAAATATTTTTTCAATATGGAAATGCTTTAAAGAAGTTCACCTTTCCTCCCAGTTTTATTGAGAAATAATTACCAAAATTTGTATATATTTGAGGTGTAAAACATGAAAATTTTATATACATTACCACAATTAAGTTAATCAACATGTTCATCCCTACCCAGTTACCTTTTGTGTGTGTGTGTTTGTGTGTGCGATTTCAAGTAAGCAATACAGTACTATTAACTATAGTCACGGCGGAGCAAGATGGCCGAATAGGAGCAGCTCCAGTCTTCAACTCCCAGCGCCAGCGACACAGAAGACCGGTGATTTCGGCATTTTCAACTGAGGTACTGGGTTCATCTCACTGGGGAGTGCCGGACGATCGGTACTGGTCAGCTGCTGCAGCCCGACCAGCGAGAGCTGAAGCAGGGCGAGGCATTGCCTCACCTGAGAAGCGCAAGGGGGAAGGGAATCCCTTTTCCTAGCCAGGGGAACTGAGACACACAACACCTGGAGAATCGGGTAACTCCCACCCCAATACTGCGCTTTGAGCAAACAGGCACACCAGGAGATCATATCCCACACCTGGCCGGGAGGGTCCCACACCCACGGAGCCTCCCTCATTGCTATTACAGCAGTCTGTGATCTACCGGCAAGGCAGCAGCGAGGCTGGGGGAGGGGCGCCCGCCATTGCTGAGGCTTAAGTAGGTAAACAAAGCTGCTGGGAAGCTCCAACTGGGTGGAGCTCACAGCAGCTCAAGGAAACCTGCCTGTCTCTGTAGACTCCACCTCTGGGGGCAGGGCACAGAAAACAATAACAAAGCAGCAGACACCTCTGCAGACGCAAACGACTCTGTCTGACAGCTTTGAAGAGAGCAGTGGATCTCCCAACACGGAGGTTGAGATCTGAGAAGGGACAGACTCCCTGCTCAAGCGGGTCCCTGACCCCTGAGTAGCCTAACTGGGAGACATCCCCCACTAGGGGCAGTCTGACACCCCACACCTCACAGGGTGGAGTACACCCCTGAGAGGAAGCTTCCAAAGCAAGAATCAGACAGGTACACTTGCTGTTCAGAAATATTCTATCTTCTGCAGCCTCTGCTGCTGTTACCCAGGCAAACAGGGTCTGGAGTGGACCTCAAGCAATCTCCAACAGACCTACAGCTGAGGGTCCTGACTGTTAGAAGGAAAACTATCAAACAGGAAGGACACCTACACCAAAACCCCATCAGTACATCACCATCATCAAAGACCAGAGGCAGATAAAACCACAAAGATGGGGAAAAAGCAGGGCAGAAAAGCTGGAAATTCAAAAAACAAGAGCGCATCTCCCCCGGCAAAGGAGCGCAGCTCATCGCCAGCAATGGATCAAAGCTGGACGGAGAATGACTTTGACGAGATGAGAGAAGAAGGCTTCAGTCCATCAAATTTCTCAGAGCTAAAGGAGGAATTACGTACCCAGCGCAAAGAAACTAAAAATCTTGAAAAAAAAGTGGAAGAATTGACGGCTAGACTAATTAATGCAGGGAAGGTCATAAACGAAATGAAAGAGATGAAAACCATGACACGAGAAATACGTGACAAATGCACAAGCTTCAGTAACCGACTCGATCAACTGGAAGAAAGAGTATCAGCGATTGAGGATCAAATGAATGAAATGAAGCGAGAAGAGAAACCAAAAGAAAAAAGAAGAAAAAGAAATGAACAAAGCCTGCAAGAAGTATGGGATTATGTAAAAAGACCAAATCTACGTCTGATTGGGGTGCCTGAAAGTGAGGGGGAAAATGGAACCAAGTTGGAAAACACTCTTCAGGATATCATCCAGGAGAACTTCCCCAACCTAGTAGGGCAGGCCAACATTCAAATCCAGGAAATACAGAGAACGCCACAAAGATACTCCTCGAGAAGACCAACTCCAAGGCACATAATTGCCAGATTCACCAAAGTTGAAATGAAGGAAAAAATCTTAAGGGCAGCCAGAGAGAAAGGTCGGGTTACCCACAAAGGGAAGCCCATCAGACTCACAGCAGATCTCTCGGCAGAAACTCTCCAAGCCAGAAGAGAGTGGGGGCCAATATTCAACATTCTTAAAGAAAAGAATTTTAAACCCAGAATTTCATATCCAGCCAAACTAAGTTTCATAAGTGAAGGAGAAATAAAATCCTTTACAGATAAGCAAATGCTTAGAGATTTTGTCACCACTAGGCCTGCCTTACAAGAGACCCTGAAGGAAGCACTCAACATGGAAAGGAACAACCGGTACCAGCCATCTCAAAAACATGCCAAAATGTAAAGACCATCGAGGCTAGGAAGAAACTGCATCAACTAATGAGCAAAATAACCAGTTAATATCATAATGGCAGGATCAAGTTCACACATAACAATCTTAACCTTAAATGTAAATGGACTAAATGCTCCAATTAAGAGACACAGACTGGCAAACTGGATAAAGAGTCAAGACCCATCAGTCTGCTGTATTCAGGAGACCCATCTCACACGCAGAGACATACATAGGCTCAAAATAAAGGGATGGAGGAAGATTTACCAAGCAAATGGAGAACAAAAAAAAGCGGGGGTTGCAATACTAGTCTCTGATAAAACAGACTTTAAACCATCAAAGATCAAAAGAGACAAAGAAGGCCATTACATAATGGTAAAGGGATCAATTCAACAGGAAGAGCTAACTATCCTAAATATATATGCACCCAATACAGGAGCACCCAGATTCATAAAGCAAGTCCTTAGAGACTTACAAAGAGACTTAGACTCCCATACAATAATAATGGGAGACTTCAACACTCCATTGTCAACATTAGACAGATCAACGAGACAGAAAGTTAACAAGGATATCCAGGAATTGAACTCATCTCTGCAGCAAGCAGACCTAATAGACATCTATAGAACTCTCCACCCCAAATCAACAGAATATACATTCTTCTCAGCACCACATCGTACTTATTCCAAAATTGACCACGTAATTGGAAGTAAAGCACTCCTCAGCAAATGTACAAGAACAGAAATTATAACAAACTGTCTCTCAGACCACAGTGCAATCAAACTAGAACTCAGGACTAAGAAACTCAATCAAAACCGCTCAACTACATGGAAACTGAACAACCTGCTCCTGAACGACTACTGGGTACATAACGAAATGAAGGCAGAAATAAAGATGTTCTTTGAAACCAATGAGAACAAAGATACAACATACCAGAATCTCTGGGACACATTTAAAGCAGTGTGTAGAGGGAAATTTATAGCACTAAATGCCCACAAGAGAAAGCAGGAAAGATCTAAAATTGACACTCTAACATCGCAATTAAAAGAACTAGAGAAGCAAGAGCAAACACATTCGAAAGCTAGCAGAAGGCTAGAAATAACTAAGATCAGAGCAGAACTGAAGGAGATAGAGACACAAAAAACCCTCCAAAAAATCAATGAATCCAGGAGTTGGTTTTTTGAAAAGATCAACAAAATTGACAGAGCACTAGCAAGACTAATAAAGAAGAAAAGAGAGAAGAATCAAATCGACGCAATTAGAAATGAAAAAGGGGATATCACCACCGACCCCACAGAAATACAAACTACCATCAGAGAATACTATAAACACCTCTATGCAAATAAACTGGAAAATCTAGAAGAAATGGATAATTTCCTGGACACTTACACTCTTCCAAGACTAAACCAGGAAGAAGTTGAATCCCTGAATAGACCAATAGCAGGCTCTGAAATTGAGGCAACAATTAATAGCCTACCAACCAAAAAAAGTCCAGGACCAGATGGATTCACAGCTGAATTCTACCAGAGGTACAAGGAGGAGTTGGTACCATTCCTTCTGAAACTATTCCAATCAATAGAAAAAGAGGGAATCCTCCCTAACTCATTTTATGAGGCCAACATCATCCTGATACCAAAGCCTGGCAGAGATACAACAAAAAAAGAGAATTTTAGACCAATATCCCTGATGAACATCGATGCAAAAATCCTCAATAAAATACTGGCAAACCGGATTCAGCAACACATCAAAAAGCTTATCCACCATGATCAAGTGGGCTTCATCCCTGGGATGCAAGGCTGGTTCAACATTCGCAAATCAATAAACATAATCCAGCATATAAACAGAACCAAAGACAAGAACCACATGATTATTTCAATAGATGCAGAAAAGGCTTTTGACAAAATTCAACAGCCCTTCATGCTAAAAACGCTCAATAAATTCGGTATTGATGGAACGTACCTCAAAATCATAAGAGCTATTTATGACAAACCCACAGCCAATATCATACTGAATGGGCAAAAACTGGAAAAATTCCCTTTGAAAACTGGCACAAGACAGGGATGCCCTCTCTCACCACTCCTATTCAACATAGTGTTGGAAGTTCTGGCTAGGGCAATCAGGCAAGAGAAAGAAATCAAGGGTATTCAGTTAGGAAAAGAAGAAGTCAAATTGTCCCTCTTTGCAGATGACATGATTGTATATTTAGAAAACCCCATTGTCTCAGCCCAAAATCTCCTTAAGCTGATAAGCAACTTCAGCAAAGTCTCAGGATACAAAATTAATGTGCAAAAATCACAAGCATTCTTATACACTAGTAACAGACAAACAGAGAGCCAAATCATGAATGAACTTCCATTCACAATTGCTTCAAAGAGAATCAAATACCTAGGAATCCAACTTACAAGGGATGTAAAGGACCTCTTCAAGGAGAACTACAAACCACTGCTCAGTGAAATAAAAGAGGACACAAACAAATGGAAGAACATACCATGCTCATGGATAGGAAGAATCAATATCGTGAAAATGGCCATACTGCCCAAGGTAATTTATAGATTCAATGCCATCCCCATCAAGCTACCAATGAGTTTCTTCACAGAATTGGAAAAAACTGCTTTAAAGTTCATATGGAACCAAAAAAGAGCCCGCATCTCCAAGACAATCCTAAGTCAAAAGAACAAAGCTGGAGGCATCACGCTACCTGACTTTAAACTATACTACAAGGCTACAGTAACCAAAACAGCATGGTACTGGTACCAAAACAGAGATATAGACCAATGGAACAGAACAGAGTCCTCAGAAATAATACCACACATCTACAGCCATCTGATCTTTGACAAACCTGAGAGAAACAAGAAATGGGGAAAGGATTCCCTATTTAATAAATGGTGCTGGGAAAATTGGCTAGCCATAAGTAGAAAGCTGAAACTGGATCCTTTCCTTACTCCTTATACGAAAATTAATTCAAGATGGATTAGAGACTTAAATGTTAGACCTAATACCATAAAAATCCTAGAGGAAAATCTAGGTAGTACCATTCAGGACATAGGCATGGGCAAAGACTTCATGTCTAAAACACCAAAAGCAACGGCAGCAAAAGCCAAAATTGACAAATGGGATCTCATTAAACTAAAGAGCTTCTGCACAGCAAAAGAAACTACCATCAGAGTGAACAGGCAACCTACAGAATGGGAGAAAATTTTTGCAATCTACTCATCTGACAAAGGGCTAATATCCAGAACCTACAAAGAACTCCAACAAATTTACAAGAAAAAAACAAACAACCCCATCAAAAAGTGGGCAAAGGATATGAATAGACATTTCTCAAAAGAAGACATTCATACAGCCAACAAACACATGAAAAAATGCTCATCATCACTGGCCATCAGAGAAATGCAAATCAAAACCACAATGAGATACCATCTCACACCAGTTAGAATGGCGATCATTCAAAAGTCAGGAAACAACAGGTGCTGGAGAGGATGTGGAGAAATAGGAACACTTTTACACTGTTGGTGGGATTGTAAACTAGTTCAACCATTATGGAAAACAGTATGGCGATTCCTCAAGGATCTAGAACTAGATGTACCATATGACCCAGCCATCCCATTACTGGG
>NC_037672.1:68079628-68225951 GCF_003255815.1 Theropithecus gelada | reverse complement strand
AAAAAAAAAAAAAAAAAAAAACTATAGTCACTGTTACATACATTTTATTCCCAGAACCCATTCATCTTATAACTGAAATTTTGTATCCTTTGACCAATATCTCCCTATTCCCCACCCTTCACTCCTTTCTCCTGGCAGCCATTAATCTACTCTTTCTTTCCATAAGTTTGACTTTTAGATTCCACATAAAAGAGAGATTACACCACATTTGTATTTCTATGTCTGACATTTCACTCAGCATAATGTCTTCCAGGTTCATTTATGTTGTTGCAAGTGGCAGGAATTCCTTTTTATATGGCTGAATAAAATACCTGTGTGTGTGTGTGTGTGTGTGTGTGTGTGTGTGTGTGTACATGTGCATGTATGAGACCTACATATACGTTTTTTATATATATATAATATTTTTAGAATTATTCATCTGTCAACAGACATTTAAGTTGTTTCTACATCTTGGCTATTGTGACTAATGCTACAATAAACATGGGAGTGCAGGTATCTCTTCAAGATACTGATTTCATTTCCTTTGGATATGTGCCCCGAGGTAGAATTGTTCGATTATATGGCAGCTCTATTTTTATTTTTTTATGAACCTCCATGCTGATTTTCATAATAGCTATACCAATTTACATTCCCACTAACAGTGTACAAGGTTTCTTTTTGTTTTACATCCTCATCAACACTTGTTACCTTTTGCCATTTTGGTAATAGCTATTCTAACAATAGCTTATTATTAAGGCAATATACGTTTGTGGTTTTGATTTATATTTCTCTGAAGATTGGTGATATTGAATGCCTTTTCATATATTTGTTGGCAATTTGTATGTCTGCCTTGGAAAAAATGTTTATTCAGGTCCTTTTTTTCATTTTTAAATTGGGTTACTCAGGGCTTTTTGCTATGGAGTTGTATGAGTTCCTTATATATCTTCAGTATTAACTCCTCATCAGATATGTGGTTTGCAAACATTTTCTTCCATTCTGCAGGTTTAATTTTCATTTTGTTAACTGTTTCCCTTACTGGGCTGAAACGTTTTAATTTAATGTGGTCCCATTGTTTATTTTGCTTTTGTTGTCTATGCTTTTGATGTTATACATAAAAAAAATTATTGCCCAAACCAATGTCAAGGAGTTTTTTCTCTATGTTTTCTCTTAAGTGTTTCATGATTTCAGGTCTTATATGTACGTCTTTAATCTTTTTTGTGTTAGTTCTGTGTATGGCATAAGGATCCAATTTTATTCTTTTGCATGTGTATATCAATTTTTACAACATCATTTATTGAATAGATATTTCTTTCTTCACTCTTTTTTATTCCTTTTTATTTTTATTTCTCTGACTAGATAATTTCAAATGACCTGTCCTCAATTCATTTATTTGTTCTTCTGTATGATCAAGTCAGCTGTTGAAGCTCTCTACTGTCGTTTTCAGTTTGTCCTTATATTCTTCAGTTCCAGAATTCTGTTTGGTTCTTTTTTATGGTTTCTATTTCTTCATTAAACTTCTTGTTTTGTTCTTGAAATGTTTCCCTGATTTCATTTAGTTGTCTGTGTTCTCTTGTTTTTCATTGAGCTTCTACAAGATGATTATTTTGAATTATTTGTCAAGCAATTTCTAGATCTCCATTTATTTGCATTGGTAACTAGAGATTTATTAGTTACCTTTATTGGTGTTATGTTTGCTGGATTCTTTATCTGTGTAGTCTTGCATCGGTGTCAGTGAATTTAAAGGGAAAAAATGCCCATTCAGTATTTAAAAACTGATATTGGCAGGTAACAACCTTTACTTATTGAGTCCCCAGGCTGATGGGATTGACTCTGGCATCACAGTTGAGTGGGGCTGGAGCCGAGTCAGTGGCTGCAACTGGGTCCACAGGGCAACATCTCCTTTTCCTCAACAAAAATGGAACAAGGTAGAGTATTTTGTGTAGGGATTTATTAGTCTGTTTTCATGATGCTAATAAAGACATACCTGAGACTGGGTAATTTATAAAGGAAAGAGATTTAATTGACTCACAGTTCCACATGGCTGATGAGGCCTCACAATCATGGCAGAAAACAAGAAAGAGTAAAGTCATGTCTCACATGACAGTAGGCAAAGAGAAAATGAGAGCCCAGTGAAAAAGGGAATCCCTTATAAAACCATCAAATCTTGTGAGACTTATTCACTACCATGTGAACAGTATGGAGGAAACCATCCCCATGATTCAAGTATCTCCCACTGGATCCCTCCCATAACATGTGGGAATTATGGGAGCTATAATTAAAATGAGATTTGGGTGGAAACACAACCAAACCATATCATTCTGCCCCTGGCCCCTCCCAAACCTCATGTCCTCACATTTCAGTCAATCACGCCTTCCCAATAGTCCCCAAAAGTCTTAACTCATTTCAGCATTAACTCAAAAGTCCACAGTCTGAAGCCTCATCTGAGACAGGACAAGTCTCTTCCACCCATGAGCCTGTAAAATCAAAACCAAATTAGTTACTTCCTAGATACAATAGGGTTAAGGTACAGGTATTGGATAAATACACTCATTCCAAATTGGAGAAATTGGCCAAATCAAATGGGCTAGAGACCCCATGCAAGTCCAAAACCCAGTGGTACAGTCAAATCATAAAGCCCCAAAATTATCTTCTTTGACTCTTTGTCTCACATCCAAGTCGTGCTGATGCAAGAGGTGGGTTCCCATGGTCTTGGGCAGCTCCATCCCTGTGGCTTTGCAAGGTCCCTCCTAACTGCTTTCATAGGCTAGGGTTAAGTGTCTGTGACTTTTCTAGGCATGCGGTGCAAGCTATTGGTGGATCTACCATTCTGGGCTCTGGAGGATGTGTCCATCTTCTCACAGCTCCACTAGGCAGTGCCCCAGTGGAGACACTGTCTGGGGACTTCAACCCCACATTTCCCTTCCACACTGCCCTAACAGAGGTTCTCTATGAGGGCCCCACCCCTACAGCAAACTTCTGCCTGGACATCCAGGTATTTCTATATATCGTCTGAAATCTAAGTGGAGCTTTCCAAATCTCAATTCCTGACTTCTGTGCACCCGCAGGCTCAACACCATGCGGAGGCTGCCAAGGCTTTGGATTTGCACTCTCTGATGGCAAGGCCTGACCTGTACCTTGGCTACTTTTAGCCATGGCTAGAGTGGCTGGGATGCTGAGCACCAAGTCCCTAAGCTGCACACAGCAGGGGTGCCTGGGCCTGGCCCACCAAACCATTTTTGCCACCTAGGCTTCTGGGCCTGTGATGGGAGGGGCTGCCATGAAGGTTTCTCACATGCTCTGAAGACAGTATCCCCATTGTCTTCATGATTACTTATGCAAATTTCTGTCTGAATTTCATGGTCTATGTTATTATCAGCATTTTAGTCAAAGCCATTCAACAAGTCTCCAGGAAGTTTCAAACTTTCCCACATCTTCTTGTCTTCTAGACCCTCCAAACTGTTCCAACATCTGCCTGTTACCCAGTTCCAAAGCCACTTCCACATTTTCAGGTATCTTTACAACAGCATCCCATGCTACAGTTACTAATTTACTGTATTAGTTCATTTTCACACTGCTGATAAAGACATATCTGAGACTGGGTAATTTATAAAGGAAAGAGGTTTTCTTGACTCACAGTTCCAGATGTCTGGAGAAGCCTCACAATCATGGTGGAAGGCAAAGAAGAGCAAAGCCACGTCTCACGTGGCAGCAGGCAAAGAAAGAATAAGAGCCCATTGAAAAGGGAAACCCCTTACAAAACCATCAGATTTCATGAGACTTATTCACTACCATGAGAACAGTATGGGAAAACCAACCCCCTGATTCAATTATTTCCCACCAGATCCCCTCCACAACACATGGCAATTATGGGAGCTACATTTGAAAATGAGATTTGGGTGGGGACAAACCCAAACCATATCAAGTCAGTATTTGGAAAACTAACCAACATTCCCATAAAAATCTGACATGTGTAGCTTGCTATGAAATAGTGCATGACCAACCATTGTTAGCCAATAAATAGTTACAAACAATACCAAACAAGCAAAAAAAAAAAAAAAAAAAAAGTTACTTCTATATACCTCACCCTTGTTTTGACCCTAGAAAATACAGAAACAGCAGAATGAGAAGGAGAGGAGAAGAGGAAATTCAAAGTAGTGAAAGAGAAAGAAAACAGACCTTGGTGATTTCATCCACTATCATGACCTTAAATGTCATCTATGTGTCAATGGTTCCTATAATTAAATTTCCATCCTTAGAGTCGCTCCTGAATTCCAAATGTGTATATCTCAGCTTCCTACTAATATATTCTCTTGAATATCTAGTAGCTGTCTCAAAGTAAACAAGTTCAACTCTTGATCATTTTCTAGCAATCTGACCTACCAGCAATCTTCTTTATCATAGTTAATGGCAACTTCATCCTTCCAATTGTGCAGGCCAAAACTCTTGCAGTTTTCCTTGACTTCTCTATTAGCTACATATTACATATTTTTTTCATCAGAAAACCATGTGGACTTTACCTTCAAAATATGCCAAGAATCTGACTACTTCTTACCACCTAAACCACTGTCTCTCTGACTTAAGTTAGTATCATCTTTAACCTGGAGATTCCATGGTCTCCAAAGTAGCCTCCAGTTTCAAAATGTACATTTCTCACTCCTACAGTCTATTTATAATATAGCAGCCATAGTAGTTCTTTTAAAGTATAAATCAAATAACATTAATCTTTTACTGAAAATTTTCAAATCATTCTCCATCTCATTCAGAGAAAAGCCAAAATTCATACAATGGCCAACAAGGCTTTATATCTTCCCTTCTCCATTTCCTCTACCATACTCCTTGTCTTAGTCTGCTCAAGCTACCATAACAAAATACCAAACAGAAATTTAAACGACAAAAATTTATTTTCCCACAGCTCTGGAGGCTGTAAGTCCATGATCAGGGTGCCAGATTGATTGGGTTCTAACGAGGGTTTTCTTGATATCTTGCCAATGATTGTCATCATGTTATATCCTCACATGGCAGAGAAAGAGAAAGAGAAAAGCTCTCTGGTATCTCTTATTACAATGGCATTAATCCTATCAGATCAAGGCCCTATCCTTATGACATCATTTAACCTTAAGGTTTTTTCACAAAGGTCCTATTTCCAAATACTGTCATATTGGGAATTAGGGTTTAACACATAAATTTTGGAGTAGGAAGGACACCAACATTCATTCCATAACACCCCCACTAAAAATAAGACTTCATCTCCTACTAGGTTCATCTCATTCACGCTACTTTAGGGTTTCCCTGTCATGAATCATCATATTTCAAGTGATTTTCTTTTCCATTTCAATATCCTTAGGGCAAATTTCTAATTAAATTATGTATAACAGTTTTTAACAAAAGAAACTCAGAAATGAAGAGGAAATGGTAAGGTGAGAACCAATAAATGTGACAGAACCCTCTGTTTCTCTCTTCTACTCAAAACAATGTAGGAAAAAACTGATAACTCTAATTTATTATGTATTTTGATAGTAAGATACATTTTAAAAGAAAATATAAAATTATAGGTAATACAATAAGAATAGAAAATAGATATAGGTATATCACTTACAAGGAAGATACATGCTTAGACGTAACTAATTTTGTGATAACAATAGCAAATACATATTAAGTTCCAACCATGTACCAGGTGTTGACTTTAGCATTGGAGATCTTGTGGTCAATGAAACATAAGCTTGCCCTCAAAGAGTTTATAGAATGGTGCACTGTTTCTCAAAATGTGTTCTGTGGTATTTATCAAAATGTCAAATTTGGTTTCTTACTCTGCAAATATAATTAATTAGAATCTTAATTTTTTTTTTGTGTGTGTGTGTGTGTGTGTGTAAGGGCCAATAATCTATACTATATCCAAACACCTGAGATGTTTCTTATGCACAGTAAAGTTTGAGAACTTCCACACTTCATTTAGTTATCTGAGTTCCTGATATTCTTCAAATCTTGGTATAACAATTTTTTACTTATTCAGCTCTTTGACTTTTAAAATATTTCCAGAAAATATTTTATCTACCATCTTCAGTTGTATTCTATGGGAGTGTGACTCCAAATAACCTAGTTTGCCATTATTGGGAGCCAGAAGTCTCAATCCCATCTCCACTTGAGAAAAGTAGACCCAACCTTTTGAAGCTCTGCCATGATTCTGTTCTTGATTTCCTTACACATATGTGATTTCTTCTTTCTTCAAGACATCGTATAACCTCTCTTTCTCTTATTGTCTTAGTCTGTTGTAATAAAGACACTGCTAATAAAGACATACTCAAGACTAGATAATTTATAAAGGAAAGAAGTTTAGTTGACTAACAGTTCCACATGACTGGAAAGGCCTCACAAACATGGCAGAAGGTAAATGAGGAGCAAAGTCACATCTTCATGGTGGCAGGCAAGAGAGGGTGTGCAGAGGAACTCCCCTTTATGAAACCATCAGATCCTTTGAGACTTACTCACTATCACAACAACAGCACAGAAAAGACCTGCCCCATGATTCAATTATCTACCACCAGGTCCCTCCCATAACATGTGGGAATTGCGGGAGCTACAATTTAAGATACGATTTGGGTGGAAACACAGCCAAACCATATCACTTATTTTTTCAGTCATGAATAAACTCAGTGGTTTCCTATTTATTTATCTATTTAGAGAGAGAATCTCGTTCTGTTGCCTAGGCTGGAGTGCGGTGGGACTATCTTGGCTCACTGCAACCTCTGCCTCCTGGGTACAAGAGATTCTCCTGCCTCAGCCTCCCAAGTAATTGGGACCTCAGGCACACACTATCATGTCTGGTTAATGTTTGTATTTTCAGTAGAAATGGGGTTTCACCATGTTGGCCAGGCTGGTCTCAATCTCCAGACCTCAGGTGATCTGCCCGCTTCGGCCTCCCAAAGTGTTATGATTACAGGCATGAGCCGTGGCACCTGGCCTGGTTCCATTTATATATCATGTTAGACACTTAATGCCAGGCAACATATTTTATTCCCTGAGGCAACTAGTTCATGCTTTGCACAAAACAGTCACTCAAGATTTATTGCATTAAAAAAATTTCAAAAAAATATTGGTTGAGAAATTATTAACCAAAATATCACTTCAGCTATTTCCCACATTTCTCAATTGCAACAAGCAATAGTCTTGAGCAATAAAAAAGTTCCCAGGACTCTTCCTCTCACATTCCACTTAAGTTGAGTTTACATAAAATAATGTGAATAGGCCCAATTTGTTTTTCTTCTAAAATGGTCCAGCTGATGGAACATTCAACCAACACTTGTTTGAATTGTGATAATAAACATGTTTCATCAGTCACTTCACAGAACTCCCTAAGTGACCTCAGTTCACAGGCGAAGAAGGAATGTGACTCCCAAGGAGCATAATTCTATACAGATGTGGTCAAGTGAGACACAAAATCCCAAACTGCAGGCAAATACACGAAACAATGTGGGGAAGGAAATCATTTGCATAAAACATGAGGTATGTGTTGCCTTAATTTCTTGTACAGTTGAGGTAAAAATTTTTGGCCAGAAAATAGTCTGGAATCATTTCAGAAATTGTCATAACCCAGGTAACAAATGTTAATTTCATTATTTGCTACTTATCTAACCTAAGATACCATGGATCATAATACAAATCATTACCTTACATACTATTAAGAAAGGGAAAAATCAGCCCAAATAATCTGTGTTCTCTATCAGTGGTAAGCCATGTCACAATTACAGAGATGTTAAAATGTGATAAAATATGCCTTTTAGACTCACTGAAATACAGCATGTGTCCTAACATCTTCCACACTCTATTTTCAGGCAGTTGTGCCTTGAACTGTGGATTGTACTGCTGAGGAAAAGCAAGTCTTTTACCTGTAATCTTGCATCTATCACCTCATGATGTATCTACCTACAGAGAAAAAGTGGTGTTTTGTAAAGTTAACTCATCTAGTCTCTCTGCTTCTGAGGGAAACATTGACTTAGTTAGATGAGTGAGTTTGAAAAAATCAACTTAGCATAACATCTCCTGCTTACCTTTCTCACAGAACCACTCAGCCTCCTGTAAAGTAAATGATCTGTTCTGCTCTCTGCCGATAATAAAGGTAGCTTATCCCATAGGGCAAACCCCTAAGATTTTCCAACCCAGCTTGTGACTACATAGATATGTCTGCCTAATTCTGGGAATCAGTGTTAGGAAGTACACCTGTCTACAGAAACAAACCACTGGCTCTAGTACCAGCTTCATTATTAGTAAGCAGGATATTTTTGTATCTTATCTAAATTACTTTCTTTTTACCTCAATTGAATCAAAAGTCATAATTCAAGAAGGGATAAATATTGTTACCTATAGGCTTCCTAGAAGAACAACTAGCATACATACATGCCCTTGGCTCTGATGAGCAGGAAGACCTCTGTACTAGAACAGAAAAACTATGATAAGATGGTCCATTAAAGGTGGCATTGTGAAGTTCAATCTGTCATGTAATCACCCCTCTCTCATCCTGCCTGACACAGTCATAATCACAACCCCAGTCTACTTCTGAGTGTGTTATTTCTTATCTGACCAAGGGGACCTATTCTTTCTTCTCATTCTTCTTTGGCTTCTCTTAGCATCCTCCTAACAAAAATGTGTGCAAAGCTTTATGTATAACCTGTGAGAGGTTAGGCTGCCTTTGTTCTGCCATCAGCCATCAGAGAAGCAACCCAGGCACTAATTCAAAACAATCAAAGAGCAGGCAGCCATGTTCTATTAGAGCAGGCGTGGCATGATGTAAAGATTCCATAAGGACCACGTGTTGACTCACTGAAAGCCATCACATTAGAATAAATAATTTTACCAATGCAAACACAATCTACTTTGCTTGGCCACATTCTTAAAGACCAACAAACTGAGACCAAAAGCAGCTATGCAAAGATGTCCAGAAGTGAAGTTTGAAGATAGAATGACTTCTGCCCAGTTCCATGTTTATCCTATTTCCTTATATGCATTTTATATTGAAAAACATACACTACATTTTCTTCATAAAAATTCTGCTGGGATGCTTACTTCTATTTTCTTCACCTAGGAAAATCATTCCCATACACTGCACTGACTTTTATTTTATGTAATATAACTTAAAATTATTTTATTTTTTTTTGCACCCTGCCTCACATCCTCTCAGTCCTCCTGCTATTCAGCAATTCCTGCAGCAAACAAACTGCTCTGAGTATAACCCAACGGCTATACTCCATGACCCTTGTTTTATTCCCTGGAGCTTTTCTAACATGGGAGCACCTGGGAGTGACAGGCAGTTGACCTCCTTTGTGCCACTGATGGATATTATGGGATAGGAGCTGTCAAATAAATTCTCCCCACTTTTACCCCTAGGACACATAATTCTGAGGCACATCTACAATGAGCATTATCATTCTCTGCACCTGGAAGAAGTTGTAGAGGTTCCATCTCAGAAGATCTGAGACAGCATGATAAAGCATGGACTTCCTCAAGAAGAGGGAATCATATTAGAGCTATTGAATTTAGAACAAGGTAGAGGGAGATGGTCAAACGAGTTTGTTCTACACCTTGTTCTGACATCTTTTCAAGAGAAAAATCACTGATCCTAATGGAAAGATGTTCATGTAACTAACATAAAGAGATGTTATAATCACCAATTAGAAAGAGAGAATGCAGATAAGAATCAGAGCAATGCTCAGTGCTCACTGAATCTATATTATACCAGGCTAATATTAGTCCAAGGCTGACTCTATGTGCAATAATTTAGAAAATATTATTTTAGAGTTCTTAAGAAGACTTAACAATACTTTTGGCATTTATTCCATTACAATGTGCTAGATAGACATGATAATTTGTAGTGATACAATTGTTCAATACAGGTAATTTATTTTACCAAGCTTTCCTCTTTCTTTTCAAATCGAGATGGTTAAACTGTTATAGTAGGTAGCTAGTTAGACATGAGCAGGGCAAGAGAAGGCTCCCCTCACACATACACAGCAGGAACATCAGGCGGCCAGCAGATGATGGTCAGGCAGTTGTTAATTGGTCACAGCCAGCACCAGCGAAGGGCAATCTCCCCATAGATAGAAAACTCCTGAAACTAGTGATCAGCAGCTTCCCAACAAGATCTCAGGAGCTGGGTGAGTAGGCTCAAGCATGCACATTAAAATGGCGGAATTTAACCAGCAAATGACCTTCCAGGAATATTTGACAGGAAAAAGAAGAACGCCTCAAGTAAGCATGTGTACAACTCCAGTGAACACACTGCGCGTGCTCACCTCCCAAGTGCTGGCAGGCCACTGTGCATGCAGACAGCCCAACCCAAGGGAAGAATTGGGAAAAGTAAGGCAAGACCCTGGAAGTATGCCAGTGTATAAAACCGCTAGTCAGAAGGTCAAGCCTCACGTTGAATCTCTCAAGTCACCCACTTGGCCCTCTTCCAAGTGTACTTTACTTTCTTTCACTCTTGTCCTAAAGCTTTTAAATAAGCTTTCACCCCTGCTCAAATACTTGCCTCAGTCTCTCCTTCTGCCTTATGTCCCTCGATCAAATTCTTTCTGCTGAGGAGGCAAGAATTGAGATGGCTACAGACTCATACAGGTAAGGATTTGCTGCCGGTAACAAAACTACCAGATGATGTCAACCACAGTGTGTTCCCAGCACAATAACAGATTATGCATTTGTGAGGTTTTATGAGTAACACATTTCCAGAGCAAAGCTGGAGAAGAAACTACATAGATATAGATCAATAATAGAATAATTTTGACCATTGTTTGTTCTTTCTGAGGCTGGACAATTAAAAAGAAATCAGGCTGTTACGAACCTCCAGAGGTTACTTATTTCTCCTAAGGTCGCAAGTGAGGAAGACCACTGGCTTAAGTCATTGCCCTGGCTCAAGCACTAAGAGGAGATACAGTTGAAAATGGATCCAGATCAGTCTCCCAACCAGGCAAACAGCCCCACTCAGGAAACTTGTTTGGTGGTCTCAAAGGTCACTTTTTTTGTCTTGATACACCTTGGCACATGTAGGAAAAAAAATATTTGAAAGGTGTGAAGGGTGAACTGATATCATCCAGAAAGAAGAGGAGAAAACAGGGCTTGGTCACATACAGTGTGAAGAGACTATTTGAGAGTGACTTCTCTTGCCAATGACTAGCAGAGAAACTTCAAAAAAGAGGCAAAAACTTCCCTCGGTTGTGTACTTTACCAAATGAGGTCTACCTTTACCACTGCAGCAGAAATGCTGCCTTTCTTAGCTCATTCACTTATGTATCTCAAACAGCATGTGCTTACCTTAAAAAGCACTGTAGAAAAAGGTAATATGAATCACGGATATTAATAAAATCTGTGGAATCTTTCTTTAGTTATCATTGCATTCATTCAAATCCAGATAATTACCATAATGGACATTGTAAAATTCTCAGGAAAAAAGCCATTTTTACTGAACATATCTTAGCAAAGTCTATTATGGTTAAACTATTACAATGTACTTTCTCGGTAACTCAATTTTATTCAATTATTGCTATTTTTTAGGAATACAGCAAATAGTATTTGCTCTGAGAGTCCTACATGTGGTTTAACACTGTGAAATAGTTCATATTTTTAGGGTGAATTGGAAGAACTTGTTCTACTTAGTCCAAAACCCAACATTCTGAAATAATTTTGATGGTGTTTAAGTCAGATTCAGGACTTACTTTAGTATTTTGGAAACTTATTTTCTGTGCTGTAAAATGACCTTTTAAGAGGTCCTTTGTAATATGCTGACACCATGGTGAACACAAAGCTTATAGGAAGAATTCTTTATTATTATTATTATTTTTGTTTGATACAGAGTCTGGCTCTGTCGCCCTGGCTAAAGTACAGTGGGACAATCATGGCTCACTGCAGCCTTGGCCTCAAGCGATTCTCCTACCTCAGCCTCCCTAGTGGCTAGTACTACAGGCTCATGACACTATGCCAGGCTAATTTTTGTAATTTTTGTAGAGACAGGGTTTAATAATATTGCCCAGGCTGGTCTCAAACTCCTGGCTCAAGTCTCCTGCCTTGGGCTCCTAAAGTGTTGGGATTACAGGTATGGGCCACCACACCTGGCTAGTTTTAATTTCTAATCGAGTAAATATCAATGGTTATAATCCATATTTCTATTTAAAAAAAAAAGCTATTTTTGGGTCCTGAATACTTTTTAAGAGTTTCAAAGTATCTTGAGACCAAAAAGTTTGAAAATCACTGTATAGAGCAATGCTTTCCAATAGAATTTGTCACAGTGTTGAAAATGTCCTATAAATCTGCACTGTCTGATACAAAACCACTAGATACATTTAGCTGTTGAGCAGTGGCTAGTGCGACTGAAGATCTGAGTCTTTTACTTTTATGAAATTTAAATTTAAATAGCAACTGTGGGTTGTAGCTAGCAGATTGGGCAGTGTGGTCATAGATCTTCAGTATGCTGGCCCCTGATATAATATTTTTTCCAATATTCCACACAAGCTAATAGTTAGCTCATTTTTCTTCTGCTAAACATTAAGCTCTTGGCTTGGTTTGTATGGGGTGTAAGGGAGGTGTTTAACCACAAAATACATAATAAGAGAATTATCATGCATAGTTCTGAAATATGAATGAATTCCAGATAAAATCTTTGACTCAAGAAAAGAAAAATCCATTGTAGTTGCCCCACTGGGAATTACACAGAGTTCAAGAGAATGTTTCTTCATGCCTCATCTTGAATTAACTACACAGACTATAGGCAATTGTTTTAAAATTATAAACAATGTTTTAGGCTTTGTTTCTGTCGCAGAGAAAAATAAAAGTGTTCCAGTTACAAAAAAAAAAGATTGATTGAGTGTCCAAACACGGTACGGGCCTGACTTGGTGTTGACATCATTCACTAGAATCTGAATCTTAGCTGAAATTCCTGGATTTCATTTTGTAGAACTATCTGGCTATTGTGCCCCTTACCCTCTGCTAACCAAGCGCAGAGCACGGAGGAAACTTTCAACTTGAAAATATAAACTTTGAATTGTGTGATGCTGTGTGAATTACAGAACCTCTCTAAACCTATTTTTTTCTCATGAAATAGGATAATAATATTATTCGGGGCTTCTCTACATATTGAGAGGACTAAATGATATAATGCACATGAAACAATTAGTATAACTCCTGAAACATTGTATATATTTAGGGGTGGTAGTTATTACCCTAATAACTGTTTTTAATTACATTAATTATTTATAATTAATATAATATCTATGCTATATATACTATATTATTTATAATTAATATACTTATTATTATATAAATTATATTTCTAATCTGTAGGCACAATTAATAATATAATTATCATATCAATTATGATTGTTATGATTAATATAATTAATAGTATAATAATATAATTTATAATAAACAATTAAAAATATTATTAACTGTGCTCACTGGAATTTTTTTTGTGAGTCAACTATGTACCAGGCAATGTGTTAGTGCTAGTGGATAAGTGGCCGCACTCCATGTATGCATGGAGCTTCCAATCTAGAGAGGGAGAGAGACACTCCCTAGAGAGTGTTGTGAGGATTAAACTTTAAAAGAGAAAAGAGCTGGGTCCTAAGATAGGATGTATTAAGGAAGATTGTTCTGATCTAGAGGCTAGGAAAGACCTCAATGAGGATGGAATGTTTAAGTTGAGTCCTGAAATACAGTACTAGCAAGATTTACTACTGGTAGAAATGTGTTTCAGGGTATATTAGTTGGGGTAATGGTAAATAAATAGACTCTAAAGTTTGGTGACTAAACAAGACATAAGTCTATTTATCTTTCCCTTAACAGTTCAGAGTAGGTAGTCAGAATTTGCTTGGTAAAGTAATCCAGAGTCTCAGGTTACAAGGGTGGCTCCGCCATTCTTCACTGTGGCTTCTACAGTTGCTCCATCACCACCATGTCCAACCAGCAGGAAGGAAAGGAAGATGGACAACTAGGAAGAACTTATTTAAACAGAAGACTTGAAAGTTACACTTACCCAGGAAGGTCAGCTGGGTGTTTAGTCATGCCATTGTTGAACTAGCCTGCCTTGGTGTTGTCATCATTCACTAGGATCTGAATTTTGTATTGCTGCATTCTTGTCTGAAACATGTAGGTAATACCGAAATTATGTTCATATATATAAATTTTATATATCCTAAAAATTAGTTTAGTTCAATAAACACTTAGCGCTTGTAATTTTTTCCCCCTTACAGATAAAAATATGGTTAATAGTTCCACTCACTTACTCGTATTCTCATTCATTCAGCAATGTTCATCAAATATACACAACCTGCACTAAATTCCAGGCACTTTGAGGATGTTCATGAAACACAACCTTTGATCTCAAGAGATTCACAGTCTGCTGTGGATGGGAGGGGAGCAAACATCACAGTTTAATGTGAAACAGAGAGAAAGATGGGATATTATTTACATATAAATAAGTGCAGAAGAAGGTGGGGACTGTTCTGTGCAGAGAGAATGGGGAAATATTGTGGGAACAGAGCCAGCTGAGATAACTTGAATACTGATTTTATAAACAAACAAGAGCCTTCCAGTCTGATATGGTTTGGCTGTGTCCCCACCCAAATCTCATCTTGAATTGTAGCTCCCATAATTCCTATGTGTGGTGGGAGGGGCCCAATGAGAGGTAATTGAATCATGGGGGTGGATCTTTCCTGTACTGTTCTCATGATAGTGAATAAGTCTCATGAGATCTGATGATGTTATAAGTGGGAGTTCCCTTGCACAGACTCTCTTGCCTGCTGCCATGTAAAATGTGCCTCACTCTTCCTTCACCTTCTGCCATGATTGTGAGGCCTCCACAGTCATGTGGTACTGTGAGTTCATTAAACCTCTTTCCTTTATAAATTATCCAGTGTCAGATATGTCTTTATTAGCAGCATGAGCATGAACTAATACACAGTCTATGAGAAAAGTCATAAATAGCTCAGTGTGATTGGCTAGTTTAGGGGTGGCAAATAGTCAAGAGTGGGTGAAGTAGCTAATCAATAGAAAGAGAAATGAAAATAAAATGTTAAAAGAGAGACAAATATTGAAGAGTCTCAAATGTCAAGCAACATATATTTGAATTTATTTAATAAGTAATGGGAAACTAGTGCAGATCCTTAAGAGGGGATAGATGTGACTGGATCTGAGTTTCAGAAAGAGAGCCCTGGAGGCACCATACACAGTTAAGCAGCATCTGAACTTGTAAGCATAGATGCATGGTTTCCAGAGTAAATCCTGCCCCTGATGCCTGTGTGATGTTGAGCAATTGGTTTACCCACCCTGTGCCTTAACTTCCTCATCGTTAAATAAGAATGAAAATGATAGCTACTTTATAGAACTGTTGTGAGCATTAAATTAAGTAATTCATGTCAAGAGTTTAAAATAATGCTTGACATTTAATAGGGATATATAAAAGTACACACACACACACGCATGCGCGCGCACACACACACACACGCACACACACACACACACGCACACACACACATACATATACCTTGGAGAGAAATGGAAACAAATTAAGAAAGCAGAAACATCTAGTTTGAGCTAGGCTAAAAAGGGCAGTGTAGACACAGGAACAAGGGACCCGGAAACAGATTACCTGGTGTCCGAGAGCAGATAAATTGTTTCTTAATTGTTCTAACGCTTTTTTCTTCTCTGTAAATTAGAAATAATAACAGTGCCTATTTTATAGAGTTGTGAGGAATTAAATTACATAATACATGCAAAGTGTTCAGCAAAGAGCCCAGCATCTACCGATCACTCACAAGATGGTAATTTTCATTATCAAAAAGGATTTATTCTAAAAGCTTGAAAGTCTATAATTTTTTATCTCTGAATTAGTTTTGTCCCTTACCATAGAATTGATGTAGTACAAAAAACACAGACATTATAATCAGGTAAAACTGAAATAAATTTTTATTCTGTCACTTTAAAGCAGTGTAAATTTGGGCATTTTTTTCCTAAAATTTAGGAGCACTTGTTTCCTTCTGAGACAATTACAATGCTTCCCACCTTAAAAGGTTGTTGTGAAGATTACATGAAATAATTTGCATAAAGTACCTAGACTGGCACACAATAAACACATAGTAGAAGTTGAATGCCCACCTCCCTTTTTTTTTTCTCTAACTCTCTCTCACATCTGCTCTGAAAGATTAAAAAGTTACAAAACAGAGAAGCACTGTTTTGAATCATGAGTTGTGGGTTCAGGCCAAGAAGGACAAAACCAAACTAACCCAATCCCTTCACTTGCCAAACCTCTTGCTGTTTGACCCCCACTAACAGCTAACCAAAATTAGCCACAGACCGCTGATGAGCGTGTGAGCCACTGGGCAACGTTTCCAACTGGATAGAACATGAAAAATTAAGGAGAGAAGGACTATCCAACAGAGAGGCAGTGGGGGTTGAAAATACAAGGGATGATTATAGGAGGCTTGGCAGGGGACAAGATATGCATTAATGTGGAGAGAGGGATTTTCTTTTTTCACATCAAAACACACAGAATTTGACCACCTAAGTGAACAAACTTTCTTCATATATGGGAGTCTTGATGACATAGTGGTTAAGAAAGCTGGTTTAGGAATAGTGATTGCTGAGTTCAAACCCTGACTCCGCCGTTTGTGAGCTGTTATAGCCTTGGGTAAGTCATTTAAAATTTCCAGCTGGGCGCAGTGGCTCATGCCTGTAATCCCAGCACTTTGGGAGGCCGAGGCAAGTGGATCACCTGCGGTCAGGATTTCAAGATCAGCCTGGCCAACATGGTGAAACCCCATCTCTACTAAAAAATACAAAAAATACAAAAATTAGCCATGCATGATGGCGGGTGCCTGTACTCTCAGCTACTCGGGAGGCTGAGACAGGATAATTGTTGGAACCTGGGAGTTGGAGGTTGCAGTGAGCTGAGATTGCACCACTGCACTCTAGCCCCTGGGCGACAGAGCCAGACTCTGTCTTTAAAAAAAAAAAAAAAAAAAATCTGAGTGACCTTTTCCTTGATAGTTCCCAAATCATTACACTAATGCAATGGTTAAATATTATCATAACCTATACAAAGCAGATGAAATAGAATGTCGGGACATATTAAGTATTTGAAGATATTAGCTATTACAATTGTGATTTAAGTTTTTAACTGGTCAGCGCACTTTAAAATAAGGAGAGTCGAGGCAATTGTCTATTACAGATGGTACAGATGACAAGTAAGATGAGTCAGGCAAGTAAGATGAGTCTGCTTGACTGATCTCATTTCTTAGATTTATTCAGTGTAGAATTAACCTAAAATTACTTCCTTTAAAATAATTTTTCTACTAAATTTATTGTCTTTTCCCAAGTTTTTAAAGTTCTATTTTCCTCAACTTCTCATACATGACACTTTTCTGTTTCTGGAGAAACTTATCCTATTCACAACTTTTATCAAGTGACTTGCTTCTTAAGTATCTTCAGGCTTGGCTATTGCTCATAGATCTTTTATCTAGCCCTTACTTCTTCTCAATGTGGTTTGAATCTTACTGCCTTCCCTTCTGACTCTAATCCAAATAATAACCCTGGAAAAGAAAAGCTCAGTTTCACCCTCTGTCTATAAGAGCATTCTCTTTACCTAAGTTAAAGGAAGCACTCTCTCGTTCACTATTTAGCATTTGTTAAGCTTGGATTTTGTGGCTAGAGACGAACAGGGTTGTCTGAGACTGCAGAGGCAAAATAACAACTCTCACCTCCACCCATGTTAGAATTAATGAAAGAAACAAATCTCATCTCAACAAAGATTATTTGCTTGACTAAACTTTAGTCAGCTCGTCTACCATCTCCTAAGCCCATCTGTGAATAACCTTGTAAAATCTAGTATTAGCAAAGAAGCCCGCTAAATCAGGTTAACAAGAACTACCCCATTCTTGTCCTGACCCCAGGTAATGTCTGATCACTCTGGTCTGTCTTCAGCAAGAATCCTCTCAGGTCAGTCTAGGCCAGAATCCCCCTGATGCCTGATGCTTCCTCTTAGTAATTTTCCATCCACTGACCCTCACCTTGCACCTTGGCTATAAATTCTCACTTGTTCCTGCTATATTTGAAGTTGAGCTCAATCTCTTTCCCCTCTGAAAAATCACATTGCCATGGTCTCCATGATGACCAAACCTTTGTGATGGTCTTAAATAATGTTACCCATACAGTGCTTTAACAGGCATCACTAAATATATTTTTTTCTTTAACAACGTGCATGAAACAACTAGAGAATAGAGCCCAGGTAATTACGAAAATAAGGAAGATAATATGGTATACATGATACGTGGGTCCACGAGAGACATGAGACTAGACATATTGCTTTCTGGGAAACAGCAATTACTACAGCTGGGAAAGGGAGGGGAGGTAGTAAAGAAGTATTTCTGTTGGCCAGATGGCTGGCTGGCAACACCACAGATGGGGGCATTATTCTTCTTGATCAACTGCAGTCCCTTCTTGCTACACAATGCATCTTCCTCTATTGAGACTTGACAAGTAACACTTAGTTTCCCACCTAGTTTGCATAGGGCAATTTAATCCAAAAATAGTTGAAACACAGAGTGCTAGAGCACACTAATAACTAACATTTTTATATAGCATGTTGCAGTATAAAGATACCTTTTCCTTACATTGCCCTAATGTTCATAACCACCCTATGAGGGAATTATTATTATTTCCATTTTCAAATGAGTAAAATGAAGTTAAAGGAAATTAAGCAAATTTCTTAAGGCTACTAATTTAGCCCCTCACCATTTCTGATTGGTTATTACCATATTCTATCACCAAAGCCTCTACTACCATGTTGCCTCACATTTGGAATTAGAAAGAGTGTGGTTTTTTTTGTTTGATTGTTTTATGTCTGTGTATATATGTGTGTGTGTGTGGACAGGTCTTATTTTATAAAGTAATCCCATTATTTGGAACATTATTTTTATGGGAAAATTATTCCAAATGCCAACTTGTCAATAAAATTTTAGAATATAGCCCACTTATAAGTCAGAAACCTGTGTTATAAAATGCAAAATCTGAACCTGCAGTGGGATGTTTTTTTATTACCTTATTTCTTTGTGAAGCAAAAATGTGTGGGTTTCTTTTCCAGTGTATTTTTTTCATGCACTGATTTAATTAGGCCTTTTAAAATCTATTTTTCTCTTTCACATTAGAATAACAATTAAACCAGAAGTGAAAAGATTCTATCAATAATAACATGTTTCTTTGGTAAGCTGTATAATGTGTTAATTTCCAAAGAACTTTCTGCTGCAGTATCTCATTACAAAATAGTGCTTATAATATATTTTGCTACATTATATTTGGCTTTAAAGTAAATATATATTTCTTACTTTACTTCATTTTACATTCCTGTCTTTCTTATAAAAGGTCAAGTTTTTGGTTATAGACAATCAAACCACATTTGATTCAGTTAATTCTTAAGTCTTTCCAGCTCTTGGCTGTCTTTAGAATACCCCATCACCTCTTTCATCCAAGTACTATCCAGTCCCGACCCTGCTCAGCTTCCTAGATCAAACAAGATCAGTCACATTAGGGGTGGTATAGCCATAAACTCTAATCACATTTCCATGGTGTTGCCTAACCACTTGTGCCCCAACCAGGTTTCTTTCTTTGCGAAGAAATTTCACTAATGATTAGAGATAAGCTTTTTAAAGTGTTTTGCAAAAACTCTGTATTCCCTTTCCAATGGTTCCAAAAATCTGTCAACATGTGGTTGACAGAATGAGTTTGCATTTTCCTTTTTGTGGGAAGTGAATAATCTGGGAGATGCAATGTCACCAATTAATATTTCACAAGACTTTGATCTCAGCAAACATTTTTACCAGTTGGCCAACATTTTAGAATGTTTTCAGCTGTTATATGATAGAATATAAAAACTGTTTGCATTTTTTCCAAAAAAAACCCCTTGTAGATGTAAATATTAAAGCATACACACTCTCTTAAAAAAATGACACGGGCTGCAAGCTGAACAGTGACTTACTTCTATTTTCCCCTCTTCTCCAGATGAAGAACTCAACCTGGATAGATTGCTTTGTAATTTGATACTTTTCTCATAGTTAGCACTTGATGTTGAGAAATGAAAAAGTAACTTGTCCAAATTTATAAAGTCATTGTCAAGATTAGCATTAGATCCCAGGTTTTCTTTTTTTGTTTGTTTGTTTGTCTCCTAGTCCTGAGCTTGATATACAAGATTTTATTCCCCCGATTCATATTTCCATAAGGCCCCAATGTCTTAGCATTTTGCATTTGCATCTGACTAAACCACTGTCTCACCTAGATGGGCAGCTGTCATAAACAATATAGTTGGTATTTAGTGGGTTTCTGCATGCTCCTATAGCCATCTTCTTTGCAACTCACTGAGTTCTTCCTAGTCTTTGCTTAAAAAGTAAGATTTATTTGCCAAATATTAACGTTCTATTAATATCTTTGTGTTATGCTCTCTTTCTTTGCAATGTGAATTTATCACAAAGTGAGCAGTTGAATAGTAGAGTTTATATCTTCACAATGAGCTAATTAAGTGTTGAGTTACAGTAGAGCTGAGAAGAATCACAATCTCATTTATCCCTAGGATCTTAGATTCTTCTCAGGTCATGTCTTTGAGACATATTTTGGGTTGCAGGATGTTCCCTCTCTCTTGTGTCTAGGTGTAAAGTGTTACATAATGATTCCAAGTAAAAGCCTGGCCTCAGAGTCAGAGCCCAGAGCCAAGAAGAAGGCAAGGACTGGGGAGTCAAGTGATGTGGAAGAACACACAACTGAACTCAAATGCAGGGTCTGTTTGGGCCAGGAGAAAAAATAAAAAATAATAATAAAAAAAGCTTTTCAGTGACCAGAGAAGCCAAAACAAACGAACAAACAAGCAAAACCAAAAGATCTAGAATGAATCAGGAGGTAGAAGCCAGATTTGAATAATATTATGTGGCAGAGAAAATGCAAGAACTTCGAAGAGACAGGCAGGCCAGAAAGAATGCACAAAAGGCCAGACTTTCTGGCTAAGGTAAGTGGCAGCTCAGTCTAAACTGCATACAGAAAGCACTAAAGAATCCAAATCCTGCACTTAAGGAATATAATGGTTGACTTGGGAGAAAACATAGTGTGGAAATTGGAAGCACTACATTGGCTTGTTAAACCAATTCCAGCTGGCCTCTGTTTGGAAATTAAATAGTCCTCTAAAGGATTAGAAATGTGGGATCCTTTTGGGAGTAAAAGTAACTACAAAAGCGGAAATAAGGTGTCAACAGGAAGAAAGAATAGACATAAAGTCCCATGGGACATTCTAAATAAATTTTTATTTTAAAAAAGCTGAAACTTTAAAATAAAATCATGTCCATAGCATAGGAATTATAGTTCTATAAATAATCCTAACAGATAATCTTAAATAATTGCATAAAAGGCTTTGAACACAAAGATGTCAGTGTAGTATTTTTGTGATAACAAATGAGAGCAACTTCAATTCTTAAAAACCAGGGCAAAGCTAAATAAATGATAAAGTACCATAGAAAAAAAGTCATAACAAAACAATTTTAAATATTTTAAATCATACATGATATAGCAAGTTAAAAACATGAAAACTTTATGGTGACATAATGTTCTATATGTGCACAGAGCTTAAAAAATATAGACAATGATTTTATCTTAGCAATGCAGTTATGGAGGACATTTATTTTGTCAATTATTTTCCAAATTCTCTAAGGAGCATAGTAGCAGTATAACATAATGCTTAAAAGCTTAAGATCTGTGTTTGACTGTCTGGTTTTTCATTTTCAGTAACTTTTTAAAATGTTGAATACTTTACTATCTTTGTGATCTTGGACATTTTGCTTATATTTTTTGACCTCAGTTTCTTCATGTTTGAAAATGGAATAGTAACAATATCTATCTCATACAACTGCTCTAAAGGTTAAATGAAATAATGTAAAATGTTTAGAACAGTGCTGGCATATAAGTAACCATTTGATAAATTTTAGGCATTCACTATTTTTATAAAAAATAATTATATAATAATTATTTTAGTCACTATTTATAATAATTTATTATCTAAATATTTAACTTCTAAAACAATGAAAACAGATACACCTACCTATTCAATAAGACAGTTGAGTACTGTTAAAAATCTAATTTAATCACACTTGGTTTGCTTTGAGAAAGATATGAGGGAAATCAGATGACAGGCACATTGTTCAAGGAAATAAGTATAGTCCTTGCCCAAGCAAAGCATGCCTCTTCACTGTGGCTTTATTCATACCTGTTTCTTATGGATTGCACTGAACCAGTTCTCTCCTGATTGCTTAGTACTCTGAAATGAATTGAACTTATTAATAATGTTTTATAAGTGTGATATAATATGTTTAGAAATATAGATTCTTCTGAAAAATATTGAATTCGCAATATGTAATGCTTAAATACTTTTTATCCTTTTGCTGAGAACCACAATCTTCTCTTCTATACAAGCCAGTGGAAATAAAAGGAGTTTAAAAAGTGCACTGAATTGACTCTATATTTCCAATACCCTACATGTTGCAGCATGTCTCTGTCTCAGTGTCTTCCTTTGCTCCAAAAGGGAGTAAAGAGTGGATTGAAATAGCCAGTTCCCCCAGGGAATAGATCTGGAGGGCTAAGCAATTTAATCCCGATGTGTCTATAGTGCTCTCTATCCATGGGGCTGTATGGTTAATAGAGAAGATAGTCTGAATGTTAGCTCTGGATTTACTAGAGCTAAAATTGGGCAAATTATCAAATTTCTGAACATTAGGTTTCTCATGTATAAGTCAAGATCAATGGGACTTATTTCTAAGAGTTAGTGGAAGGAGAAAATGAAATATTAACTTGGGGTAAAAGGTGTGGCATACAGTAGGCATCCATTAAATGGTAGCTTCTCCTGTCTAACAAGTAGGGAACAGAGGGAACGGTGGAGGTTCCCTTTGTTATAACTGCCAACAGTGAGCATGTGTCAAGTACTATTTTCGACACTTCATGTGTAATAATGCAGCTAATCCTCACAATAGCCTTAAAAGTTGGGTAAAGGTTATTTCCTCTGTTTTATAGACAAGGAGGAGAATATAAGGGAATTTCTGTTTGGAGTAACTTTGGAGCTCCTTGCAACTTTATTTATATATACATATTATAAAATCGTCTTCACTGTTTTAGACTGTGAACTCTTCAATGACAAAAAACCATATCTGCGTATTCCCGAGTTTGCTTGGATTATAGAAAATGAACAAAACAACTATAGTTAACCATGATATATTGTATGTTACAAAATAGCTAAAACAGGAGGGCTTTGAATGTTCTTGCCACAAAGACGTGATAAATATCTAAGGTGACGGATATGCTAATTATCCAAATTTTAATATTGCACATTATATACATGTAATGAAACATCACGCTGTACCCTGTAAATATTTATAATTATTATGTGTCAATTAAATTTTTTAAAAAAGAAAATGTACAATAAATACATTCTAAAGAGAACCTATCTGCCTCAGTGGATGTGGAAATCAGTACTGCATTAAATACAGAAATTCACTTCACTTAAATTTCAGTGGCTACCTACAAATGGCTTATTTATATTTCCTTCATTTGTAATACATACTTTCACACTTGTAGATCAAAATGTTATAGTAATTATCAAAATCATTCAATCTTTGTACATTGAGTAACAATACAGGTTTTATACTGAGTGTGATGAATTATGTTGTAACTTTTGAACATCTGCTGTTAATTTAGTGTCTCATCACTTTCTGCTGTTTCCACGTACCCCCTGAATCAACAACACAGTCCACTGCTTTCATCTGGTTTTGCTCAAAGTCTGCGTCCATGTAATTATCAAATCAAATGTATAAAACTTTGAACCAACCATTAGGCAATGGAGGTAAGCAGGGACTGGCCAGTCTGAGGATGGTTAAGTGGCTACAAACTTGGCTGGAGTCAGACACATTAGGATTTACACTCTATAAAACAACTGTGAGCAATGGAATGAAATACAGCTAGCAAAAAGTCCCTATATTAAATTATTTTCTGCATTAGTGAATCAAAGAAAGCAAGTGCCAAAGAATGTTTAAAGTCATTATAATACATCTGTTTGAACCAGTTTAAAATCTGCTTTTAAACAACATTTCTTGAATTCAGTGAGTTGTTTTGAGACATTTCAGAGAAGAGTCAGGGACCAAACAATTTTGCCTGATACATTTATTTGCCAATTATATTAATATTTTTTAAAATAGCACTTTGACATAACTTTAAAACATTCATATGTAAGTAGTTTGTGACCTAGGGTATTTAACCTTTTGAATCAACCTTTTATTGGTTTATGGAAATGCTGTGGTTATTCAAGAATATGTTTTGATGTTGCAACAGAAGCATAAAATAGATAGAAAAGTCCATAATTTAGACTTTTACTCTACAGTAACATAAGACGACTTTAATTTAAAGATGCAACTACCTATGATAATGTTTGTCAATAAGCATCTCATTTGCAATAAGTATGCAACCTTTTATAAGCAGTAATTTTATGGCTATTTGCAAGAATTATCAACATTTATATCTCTCTCTTTGCAGGACTCTTTTAAGGGTCTCATGTAACTGTGAAATAAATGTTAGTTAAATATTGATTTCTATACTATAATAGAAAGATTGATGGCAGGGACAATGAGAATCTATAAAACATTTTGTACATTTCATGTTAGAATGTTCCGCAATTAATGTATCAGTCTCCTGGAAATACCAAAAGAAGCTATTTTGGTAGGAATATTATTCATTGTAGAGCATCCATTTCACATTCTAAATTGAATGCTCAGAGAGAGAGGAATTTAGACAATGTTTCTTGACCAAGACAATAATAAAATATGTCAAAGTGTAATCAAGATAGGCTACACACTGCATTTTTTGTGTGTGTTTGTACAATTACAACTTACAGGTGATGGCTGGAGGGGATTCAAGTTGACCAGTAAGGATATAATTACATAATTGAAGACAATATCCATTTAAATATGAATATGAATTTCCTGGCAATCTAAAGATACATGTCAATCTACTAATAAATAAGAAGGAAAAATAAAATTCTACTGAAAGGTAAGACAAAGATAGATTAATGACCTACTTTTGGAGGGAGGAGCCTACATGTATTCTGTAGGGAGTGAGGAGAGATCATGTAGGGTCTTAGCCAGACAGAAGTTTGGAAATAGGTTATATGTTCTCTAAAGATTTCTTTTGGCAAAATATTCATCAAGAACTTGAGGAACAAATTTGAGCTTCCTAAAAACAGGTGATCTATGGCTTCCTGGAATTTTTCAAAACATAATCTCAACCGTAGTCTGGAGATAAACAGACCACCATGTCTGGATTTCAGGCAGGTCAACATGGATTGTATAAAGACAGTATTCACTGGCATCATGGTAGATGAAATCAGGTAATCCTGGAGTGAAGGAAAATAGAATTTCCTCACAGAAGGACTCCATGTTAAAACATACCTACTGGTAGTTGGGAAAACCTCCCTCTCTTTACTTGTTATCTGAAATGTGAACATCCCTATACACAAGCAGAGAATGGTAAGAACTGGAGTCTGTGGAGCATCTTAAAAGATACAGGTAATGTTTGAATTAATGTGCATCGTTTATTAGCTTTGGTTTAATTTTCAATTAAAATATGAATTCGGTAACATAATTTATCATGAAGTGGTTTAAATTTCAGCCCATAGGCTCAGGTATGTACAAAATATACCTCTTTTTATTTTTCTGTAACTCAGAACATTTCCTATGCTAAACCCTATTCTACCAGGGTGATACATATACAATTCTTACTTGAGATTTGGCTCTTGCTTTATCTAAGCATTGTTTTTAATTTACACAAAAATGAGATTGTGTAGGTAAGCCCCTGGCCAACACTGTCATTATTTGTCTACTTGGCATCCACAAACATGTACACATTTCCTAAATGTCTGAATTCCTTAGGTACATTGACCCACTCCACAACTGTTGCAACAGGACAAAAGGATGTATATTATTATATTTATTCCATGGTATTGCTGGGGCATAGAAATGTTCAGAGAGGCCATCTGAAGCCTTCTCTGCCCAGACTTCTCAGGAAACGGCTTTTATCAGATCCCACAAGTCTAGCTCAAGTTTCATTACTTCCTCAACTCTCTTCGGGGAGTCTCTCTCCCTAGATCCAACAATATCTATTATGTCACGATCCTCTCTTTCAATCCACACAACCCCCAGTCCAGCAAAAACTTTCTTGTAACAGTGTTTCTCAACCTCAGAACTATAGATATTTGGAACCACATACTTCTTTGTTGCGAAGGGCTCTTCTATTTATGGTAAAATATTTATCAGTATCCCTGGCCTCTACCCAGTAGGTTCGGTAGCATCCCCTTTCCCTAAATTATGGTAATGAAAAATGTCTCTGGATTTTACCAAATGCCGCTTTGGAGGCAAAATCACCCCAGCTGAGAACTATTCTAGAAGCTCCCTATTCAAACTTCACTTGTTTCAAATCTTTTGTCTAAGCTTGACATCCTTGCAATGCCCTGTGGGTTTATTCTATTACTTCAGGTCTCAGAGCAAAGGAAACAATATATGAAAAGAGAGAAAAGCTATATAAAAAATTATCCTTCCATAATAGCACTACTTCTCCTTGGCATGTAATAATTCCTCCCTGTTAAGTAAATGAATACTAGCTTGCATGAAAACCCTGCAAGAACTATCATATTATTTTATTAATTATCATTTCTAAGTGGGTGTAGAACTAATAAGACATCCTTAGCATTGACAGGTAAATCATTATAGAAGAGTATATAATCCTTTCTTATTTAACCAAGTAGTTTAAAATTATTATAAAATTTTCAGAAACTTAAAATAGTATAAAACTGATCTGATAAATGGCTGCATATTTATTATCCACCTTAAGAACTAAAATATTACTGCTACTGTTGAAGTCCATCTTAACCCTCCTGATTGCATTCCAAGTGTAGCCACTATTTCTCACTTGATAATGAGACATGCACAATCACTTTGAAGTTCTCACTGCTGAGCAACCATAGTGATTTATATAACCACCCCAATATTCAACAGTTTGGATCTGGCTCTCAGCGGTAGAAAATTTCAAATTCAACAAAATTCAGAGAGATGTAGCTTAATGAGCTTCGGCTTACTCAAAGTGAAAAATCTTCTAATGCTATGATAAAACAAAGAACAAAAACTCCAAATAACCTTTCAAAATAGCTAGATGTTTCTTTGAGGTACAAGTAAATCTCAGTCCCATTGTCGAGATCTTGTTTATAAACTTTCCCCCATGATACCAACTGCCTAAAGGAAGAACAAAACAGCTTAAGTTGAGAGCTACGGGTAACGTGGCCTTAAATTCTCTCTGTGCTTTTTTCCTTTCTCATTGCTTTATTACAGTACTAGTCTGCTTGACTAGTATGGAAAAAGAGTCACGAGCAGAGGAGGAGAGTTTATGCCCCTGGGAGCAATCCTCAACCACTGGGCAATCTTCAACCACTCCAGGCCTTCAAGGCAAACAATTCCAGACGTCATTCTATGTGCTCCCTACAAATGCCAGAGGAATGGAGGCCCTGTTGCTCATAGCAGCAACTCAATGAGACATACATTTATACTGGTTTTCCACTCCTCCAAGTTTCGCCCCTCCTACCCCTCACTTTTGTGTCTTGCATACCCTCACAAATCAACTACGAGCACCCAAGTCCTTGTCTGAGGTTCTGATTTTAGGAGAGTAAAAATTATGGCAATTCTAAAAGAATAAAAATAAAAATAAAAAATCTGCTGCCTATAAAAACACGTTTTTTTCTGGGTGTTCTATAGATTATAAAAACATTTATTTTTCTACTTTGCAATTGGCTATTTTAAAGTTCTTTGGTTTTCATTTCTTTGGTCCTGTGTTGCCTTCTCATTTCAGAAGTAGCCAGTTAGCCCAAAGCGCTTATTTAGTTTAGTCTGAGTATGATAATGGTGCCATCCCCAATGTTCTGCCTGTCACTTTTCTTAGTTTAATGTTGCAGTAAATAAAGTTAAGACACCACCATAATTTTGGGGTATGTTTAACACTTGCTCAAGAGGTTACACTTCTTGGACTTTTTCCCAAGTGACCCGATTCCCTCATAGTCTCTGTGGTTAGTTGTATTTGGAGGTACTTGGCTCTGAATTTAAACATTTAAATGTGGTCTGCCTTTGGAAAACACCAGACAGTGAGTCAGAGGCCTCTCATTCCTTTCTATGATTCTGAGCATTATGTTGAGAAACCTCCTACCCTCTCTAGGCAATTTCTCCATCTGTAATGGAGCCACCCAGCAGTTTTCTGTATCCTGGATTAGAGACAGTGTTAACAGCACTGGGAGACTCTTTGATACTTAAGCAGAAATGGATCTATTTCCATTACATTTTCTTGTGTTTATAATCTAAGCAGGGGTCGCCAATCCCGGGCCATCAGTCTGTCCCCTGTTAGGAACTGGGCCACACAGCAGGAGGCGAGCAGCAGGCAAGCCAGCATTACTGCCTGAGCTCCATTTCTGATGAAATTAGATTCTCATAGAGCATGAACCCTATTGTGAACTGCATGCGAGGCTTCTAGGTTGCGAGCTCCTTGTGAGAATTTAACTAATGCTTGATGATCTGAGGTGGGGCAGTTTCATTCCCGAAACTATTCCCCCACCCTCACCATCCTTGGAAAAATTGTCTTCCACAAAACTGGTCCCTGGTGCCAAAAAAAGGTTGGGGACCGCTGATTTAAAGTACTTCTATGAGTTGTTGTCTTTTGTTGCGTTTGGAAAAATGTGTTAATTACAAGAGAAGAGAGAATGATCTTTTATAGTGTGATCTAATAATTGCATTCTGATACAGGAAAATAAAACTATTTCTAAGTGGGGGAAATAAAATCATTTCTTAAAACACTGAATAGATTATTAGCCCTTTACATGGCTTTCTGAGTCTCATTCTGGCCAATGAATACTATGTTGCCCCCTAGTTTTACAAGGGTACATTCCTTCCCATAAAACAATGTGTGAATCCACAGGACACTCCAAGAAAATGAGGAATGGCATTTATTGGTACCCTGTTAGAACATAAGCATAAACCTCTACTGCACTAAAGCTGTGTATGAAAAGAGTCTGGGAGAGAAGGAAGGGGTGGTATGGGAGCAAACGATTCTATAGGGATACATGGGAGTGTGTGTGTGTGTCTGTGTGTGTTTTCTGAGTTTGTGTATGTGTGTTGTCTGCGTGTTGTTAAGAGGTAATCTGTGATAATAATATAACTCCACTTACTTTTCTATTAGAGATAGCATTTTGTTCTACAAGTTCACTTTAAATTTCTTTGACAAATCTTTGGCTCATTCATTAGTATCTTAGGGTCAAGTGTTATAAACAGATTAATTACTTATTTTGTCTTCAGCACTGATATGGAAGGGGATTGGGCAGGGGGCGTGAGAAATAATTTTTATTTTGAAGATGAAGTGGATCTGCATGACCATCTCTGGTCTTCCAGAGAGAAGTGACAAAGCTCTAGGTTCCAGAGATAAAAGAATGAGGAGGAGGCAAAACAGCTTGGGAATGAAGGTGAAAACTGACAAAAAGAAAAACTGTTTGACAGTTGTTGACTTTGCAGTTTTTCCTGATGAACTCTTACAAAAGTATGTCCAGGTTAGCATGAAGATAAGAGAGCACCCCTATCAATTTATCCCAATTTTTCCAGTCAAATCTGGGTCACAACTGGAAAAAGAGAAAAAGAGGTCAATTGAAAGGAACTAGAAAAGACAAAACTATGTATTAGTAAACACACATGCACTCACACACACACACAAAGGAGTTCTTGAGCTCATTTTCCTTCTCTTTCATACTTACTAACAAAAATATTTAAAACATTAGGATTTACATCCTCGGATAGCTCTCTTTTATAAGTACTATGTAAGACATTAATAAATGCACAGAGGAAATTGATGATTCAGAGTAAGAGAAATGAGACAGCTACTTCAAGGTTACTTGCAGGAGGTGATTTTGAGAGGCTTTAAAAATAAAGGTAGAATGTAGTAGAAGGTGTTTCCTAAACTGGTAAACACCTGAATTTAACTTTAAGATAAAATTTTATCTCCAATTCTAATAAATTTCATTTCTCAATGTCTTTGAGATCCAACCTGACCACTCCAGCTCTGTTCTCTCTATCCATGCATCTGTTGCCTACAATATTATTATAGGCCAACTTAAAAGTCATCCTCAACTCTTCCGTTTCTCCCACACTCTACATCCAATCCCACAAAAAATCTTGTTGGTTCTACCTTCATAACCACTTTCACTGCTACCCACCTGGGTTGAGCCACCGTCTTCAGTCACCTGAATCACTGCAAAAGGCTCCTAACTGGTATCTTTAAGCTCATCTATGTCTATTCTTAACACACCTGCCAGTGCAATCGTTCCAAAATATAAGTCAAACTACGATTCTGCTCTGCTCAAAATCCCCTATTGGTTCTCCTCTCACTCTGACTTAACATCCAAATCCTTGGAGATGAGTCACATGGCCTTACCTCCCGTGGCTACCTAGTCCATCCCTGATAGCATTTTCAACAGTGTTGTAGCCCTTGCTCACTCACCCCAGCCACCCTGGACTCCTTACTGTTCCCTAAACCCACAGCAGCCGTGCTTCTATTTTCTGACTGTTTATTCTGCCTGGAATCCCCTTCCACCAGATATCTACTCGGCTAACTTCCTCAGTCTCCTAACCTCTTCACTCACATCTCCCCTTCCCCAAGAGAAGCATTCCTTCAACCTGACTCCTGTTTCTGAGTTTCTGAGCACTTCCTTACCTTCTGGAATAAAAAGCTATTCCAGGCTCACCTCATAACTTCAGTTGCTCTCAAGCCTTCATCAAAGGACTGTGTACTTGTGTAAATCAGCACGTGGACATTCTTGGCTATAAGGGATGACATGGGAAAGAGTTACATGCAGTGCCCAGCATTCACTACTCTACTGACGCCTGCTCAATGCAGTAACTTCCTGATACAAAAAATCATGATCCAGAATCCCAGATAATCACAATGCCTGCAAAAACTCCTTTAAGACTTCATTATGTCCTGAATTCCATTTGTTTTTGTAAATGCTTTATTAAATTAATTTTAAAATGGGCAGATTCATGTATGTCTTTTTAATTTTGTGTTCTGACTTCCTGGATTTTGCCTTTTCACATATGAAGGTCCAAATTTGAGTAGTTTCTAGCACTTAGTAGACGTTCAATAGATGTTTGATCAGGGATTGATAAGGGCCATCTTTTCAATTCTATCAACAATTCAGATGGAAAATATTGAATGATATAATATGCCAGTGCCTGAAAATAGCAGGAATATTGCAAGAGTAACCAAAGTAAAAGCTGAAAGAGATTTCTACAATCTGCTGGTTCTGAGATATAAATAGCAGAAAAAATTTTTGGTTTTACTAGTTTTCAACATTCCCATTGACAACATAATACAGTGGCAAAAATTTATGAAAAAAATATTTGATGTTACTCTTGTTCAATCCAAGCTTTTGGAAAATTTTAGGAAAACTAAAATATTTTTATATTTATCTGAACTTTTGGTCAATTTTAGGAAAACTAAAATGTTTCAATAATGCCAAAGTCAATGTTTTAATGATTCAGTACTAAGTAAATGAATGTTATAAAATCATTATTAACTACTAAATTAAAACCACCACAGCAGCTGCTGAATTCTAAGAGAAAGTATAAAATCCAGGAATTATGTTCACAGTATTTGTATTAAATCTATGACTGCCAAAACATCTATGTAGTTTTATGAAAGCTAACTAAGTGCCACAAATAAATTAATTATTAGAATGGTTTTAGAAAATAGTTACACTTCTTACTCAAAGAATATATCAAAATTTAGGATTATAATTAACTCTGGTTGGAGGCAGAGGGACAGAATAGTGGAAAAGCATAAGATTCAATAATATTGGTACAAATCTAGTTCCAATGTTCATGATGTAAATAGGTGCTTGTTTTTAATTGTGCCTTTCATTAAGCTTTATTCTTTACATCTTTGTAAGTTTCTTTTGCATATATCAATTAATTCATAATCAAATAGTATATTGACAAACATTTTAGGCATGACTAATCTAGCATATCAAGCTCTTGATTTCCTCATCTAATATAATAGGAATAATAGTACTTGTACTATAAAATCGATGTTAAAATTAGATGCAATAAGATGCAAAAATTATTTAGCAGAGTACCTGGTGTATGTGTATATTGATATGCATGGTATGTATGTGTGTATGTACGTATATAACTAACCACTTTTGGCACTCTTTTTTCAATCTTTAGTCTTTAAAAGTGTAATGTAGCTTTTGGCAAGTTTCAAAAAGTCAGGTATAAATATTGCATTTGGATCCACCTTGAAATGTTTCAGTTATAAACAACATTCTTGATGAATGTTTCCATGTCTTAATAACACATTTATCTTGGAAAATAAGCATTAAACAGCTTTCTTTAAAATGTGTGGAGACCTGCACTCTACATGTAGTGTTACAAATGTTGTCTAAGACCTTGGTCTTAATGGTTAGTTGTAAAAATCCTTGCCATAAATGAATAGGCAATAGAATCTTTTTTTTTTTTTTTTTTTTTTTGAGATGGAGTCTCGCTCTGTCGCCCAGGCTGGAGTGCAGTGGCCGGATCTCAGCTCACTGCAAGCTCCGCCTTTCGGGTTCACGCCATTCTCCTGCCTCAGCCTCCCGAGTAGCTGGGACTACAGGCGCCCGCCACCTCGTCTGGCTAGTTTTTTGTATTTTTTAGTAGAGACGGGGTTTCACCAGGTTAGACAGGATGGTCTCGATCTCCTGACCTTGTGATCCGCCCATCTCGGCCTCCCAAAGTGCTGGGATTACAGGCTTGAGCCACCGCGCCCAGCCGGCAATAGAATCTTAATAATTTGTGTTAAATAATGTGCTGGAAATTCTGAGCATAATGAGTCAGAATTGATTATGAATTGTGATTTATCTACACTACAATTAGATTGTCTAATTTTACCTTCTTATTTACCAGGCAGAAGCAGGAGAGACTTTTTTGAAGATTACTAAGTTCAACAATTTTATCATTTCTTCTCCCTTTCCCTGAGACAAAGATAAAATTCATAGTAGACAGTGCAAAATGAAATCAAGCCTCTCTCATTTACTTTTAAAAATATATGAACTCGCTCAAAAATTATAATTTTCTATATTTTCTGCTAAAGTATACTAAGACCATCCTACTAAAGTCCAGGCTGTGCTGTTTCAAGATAAGTCAGGCTGTCTATCACTTCTGATTACGCTTCCCTTCACAAAACCAAACAGACTTGGAAGATACCATTTAGAGCTGGTATTTGAAGCCCAATTCAGAATCAGTTGAGAATATAAGCAGGGATATGTTTAGCTCTTTCCATCGACAGTTAAATTAATTAATTTTATTATTCCATTTTATTCCATTTAAAGCTGGTATTTGAAGCCCAATTCAGAATCAGTTGAGAATATAAGCAAGGATATGTTTAACTCTTTCCATTGACAGGTTATTATTTTCATTACTCCATTGTATTCTGAATGAAAACATTGACAATGGTCAAAAGTGGTATTAAATTTCTTCCATGTGCCAGGTACAGTATTCAGAACCATACTGCTATCTCACTTAATTCTCAAAAAAATCCCACGAATGAAATATTATTATCTTGAAGTGACTTGTCCAAGCTATACCACTATTTAGTTAAACTAAAATACCAATCTTCTGTACTGATTGTTTTACTATTTATTCAAATATTGTCTCTCAGTTGCAGTCAATAGCCAGGCATTTTCTCTAGCATTGTATAACCCAGCCTTGAAATAATTTCTCACTGTCTGAAAAGAAATTTTTGTGGTGCCATCTTAAGACTTCAAGGATTCTGAGATAAGAGGAAGGAAGAAGAAATGAATTAATTAGTCATGATTTTGTATAAGACTTTTAATCTGAGGCTTTCCTGACAGGATCTTACATGATTTATAATCTATAGATTTTCTTCGTATGGCAAGTAGAACAGAAAAAAGAAGACAGAGTTCTGAAACTGTTTTACAAGTACTCAGGCAAGGTCAAAAACTAAATAATTGTTAATATAAAAGAGAGAAAAGGTAAAGATTACAGATTTTTATCAGCCAAGTCTGCATATTACTAGGCTGTGTGCTCATTGAAACACTGAATGTCAAAAGGATTATTTGTTTATTACTTTTGTTGAGATTAATTTTGAAGAAAAATGCCTTGATGCATTTATCAGCTTCCTTGTTCATTTCAAATATAATAAGATTGCTCTTCTCTCTTCTTTTAGCCAAGTGGACAATTGATTATTAAGTGGGCTATGTACACATTGGATTATTATTACCTTGGATTTTTGCTGTATTACCTTCGTTTTGCTGTTTGATTCATTTTCCACAAATGCAGAGCCATGAAGAACATGGATTTGGGGCCACCTTGTGACAGACTTAGAAAAGTCCTATATACCAAATCCTAGAATTAGAATTTTGGTTTCCATTCCCAGACTATATTACTTTTCAATAAACATACTTTTGCAAAGTGGCATCATATTGTAATAGCTGATTTTTACCATTGAGAAGTATTATACATACTATGTAGTAAAATAAACCCTGATAATTACATTGAATATTTAACAAGTTCTTATATTTTTTCATTGACATTTCAACTTAGTGAATTATATTGATTGACTTTCATACATTGAGTCAATCTTGTATCCCTTGATGTATTTTTTAAACTTCTAATTTTCAGTTTTCTAATACTTTATTTTTAAAGAACTTTTACATTTATAGTCATATTGTGATTCGCCTGAAAAAATCCTTTCAGAATTAGCTCTTGTCAGATTTTATTATCAGGAATATGTTAACCTCATGTAGTAAGTCAGAAAGGGATCTAAATTTCGACACTCTGAAATAATTTGTGTAAGTTTGAAATTTTTTTCCTGAATATTTGGTAGACTTCACTATTAAAAATGGCTGGATTTTTGCATTTCTTGGGTAGGAAATATTGTAAGCATTAATTCATCTTTATAAGAGGTTACAGGTTTATTTAAATAAAATATTTTTTCTTTAGTTAATTTACTGTTACATGTTTCTACAAATTCGTCCATTTCACCTTTTTTTTTTTTTTTTTTTTTTTTTTTTGGTAAGAAATTCTGGCTAGGGCAATCAGGCAAGAGAAAGAAATAAAGGGTATTCAGTTAGGAAGCAGAAGAAGTCAAATTGTCCTTGTTTGCAGATGACATGATTGTATATTTAGAAAACCCCATCATCTCAGCCCAAAATCTCCTTAAGCTGATAAGCAACTTCAGCAAAGTCTCAGGATACAAAATCAATGTGCAAACATCACAAGCATTCTTATACACCAGTAACAGACAAACAGAGAGCCAAATCATGAATGAACTCCCATTCACAATACCTTCAAAGAGAATAAAATACCTAGGAATCCAACTTACAAGGGATGTGAAGGACCTCTTCAAGGAGAACTACAAACCACTGCTCAATGAAATGAAAGAGGACACAAACAAATGGAAGAACATTTCATGCTCATGGATAGAAAGAATCAATATCTTGAAAATGGCCATACTGCCCAAGGTAATTTATAGATTCAATGTCATTCCCATCAAGCTACCAATGACTTTCTTCACAGAATTGGGAAAAACTGCTTTAAAGTTCATATGGAACCAAAAAAGAGCCCACATTGCCAAGATAATCATAAGTCAAAAGAACAAAGAAGGAGGCATCACGCTACCTGACTTCAAACTATACTACAAGGCTACAGTAACTAAAATAGCATGGTACTGGTACCAAAACAGAGATATAGACCAATGGAACAGAACAGAGCCCTCAGAAATAATACCACACATCTACAACCATCTGATCTTTGACAAAGCTGAAAAAAACAAGCAATGGGGAAAGGAATCCATATTTAATAAACGGTGCTGGGAAAACTGGCTAGCCGTAAGTAGAAAGCTGAAACTGGATCCCTTCCTTACTCCTTACACAAAAATTATTTCAAGATGGATTAGAGACTTAAATGTTAGACCTAAAAGCATAAAAACCCTAGAAGAAAACCTAGGCAATACCATTCAGGACATAGGCAAGGGCTTCATGTCTAAAACACCAAAAGCAATGGCAACACAAGCCATAATTGACAAGTGGGATCTAATTAAACTAAAGAGCTTTTGCACAGCAAATAAATAAATAAATAAATAAATAAATTTAAAAAAGTTATCATCAGAGTGAACAGGCAACCTAAAGAATGAGAGAAAATTTTTGCAGTCTACTCATCTGACAAAGGGCCAATATCCAGAACCTACAAATAACTCAAACAAATTTATGAGAAAAAAAAAACCCCATCAAAAAGTGGGCAAAGGATATGAACAGACACTTCTCAAAAGAAGACATTTGTGCAGCCAACAGCCACATGAAAAAATGCTCATCATCACTTGCCATCAGAGAAATGAAAATCAAAACCACAATGAGATACCATCTCACATCAGTTAGAATGGCAATCATTAAAAAGTTAGGAAACAAGAGGTGCTGGGGAGGATGTGGAGAAATTAGAAAACTTTTACACTGTTGGTGAGACTGTAAACTAGTTCAACCATTGTGGAAGACAGTGTGGGGATTCCTCGAGGATCTAGAACTAGAAATATCACTTTGACCCAGCCATCCCATTACTGAGTATATACCCAAAGGATTATAAATCATGCTGCTATAAAGACACATGCGCACGTATGTTTATTGTGGCACTATTCACAATAACAAAGACTTGAAACCAACCCAAATGTCCACCAATGACAGACTGGATTAAGAAAATGTGACTCATATACCCCATGGAATACTATGCAGCCATAAAAAAGGATGAGTTCGTGTCCTTTGTAGGGACATGGATGCAACTGGAAATCATCATTCTCGGCAAACTATTGCAAGAACAGAAAACCAAACACCGCATGTCGTCACTCATAGGTGGGAATTGAACAGTGAGATCACTTGTACACAGGAAGAGGAACATCACACACCGGGACCTGTTGTGGGGTGCGGGAAGGGGGGAGGGAAAGCATTAGGAGATATACTTAATGTAAATGATGAGTTAATGGGTGCAGCACACCAACATGGCACATGTATACATATTTAACAAACCCGCACGTTGTGCACGTGTACCCTAGAACATAAAGTATAATAAAAAAATTAGAAAATTAAAAAAATATACTGTGGTCTCTGAAACTGTCACCATAATCCCTTCCATGAACCTATCCATTACCTCCAAAAATTTTCTCCTTAACCCTTTGTTATTTTTCTTTCTGTATATCAATTACACCTCAATAAAGTGGGTTTTTTAAAGAAAAGAATATACTCTGTAGCTGTTGAAAAATGAGTATGTGGAGATATATATTGATATATATATACATATACATTGCATGAAATGCATTAATTGTGCTTTTTAATAGTCTGTATTTTAATTATTTTCTTTTCTGCATAAATTATCATTTTTTTGAAAATATATGTTAAAATTTTCTATTCTAATGAAATATTTATATATTTTTCCTTAGACTTATTTATGATATTTTATGTATTACATACTCATATTTTGAGTCTATAATATACAAATAAATTTGATTTCAATATACTCCAGACTAAGTGAACTTTTTATAACCATGTATATATTCTCTTAATGTCTAGAAAAGTTTGGGGAAAAAAGACTCAGCTGACACCTTGATTTCTTGATTTTTGACTTCTAGCCTCCAGAATTATATGAAAATAAATTTCTGTTTTTAAGCCACCCAGTGTGTGACACTTTGTTATCAAGCAAACTAATACGTTATGCATGCCCAGTGGTATTTGCTGTAGATGATACAGAACCATGGAAGACTCACAAGGCAGAAAGGTAACCTGATTAGATTTGTGTTTTAAAGCAATCTCTTTGCAGTGAATAAGATTGGGGGCGGGGGGCAATAATCAACGCTTTCAAAGAAAAGAAATTCTAACCCAGAAATTCATATCCAGCCAAATTAAGCTTCATAAGCAAAAGAGAAATAATGTCTTTTTCAGACAAGCAAATGCTGAGGCAATTTGCTACCACCAGACCTGCCTTATAAGACCTTCCAAAGGAAGCACGAAATGTGGAAAGAAAAAACTATTACCAGCCACCACAAAACAAACTGAAGTACACAACCAGTGACACTATAAAGCAACCACATAAATAATTCTGCAAAGTAACCAGCTAACATCATGATGACAGGATCGAAACCAAACATATCAGTACTAACCTTAAATATAAATTGTTTAAATGCCCCAATTAAAAGACACACAGTGGCAAACTAGATAAAGAACTAAAACCCTTTGGTATGCTGTCTTCAAGAGACCAATCTCACATCTGATAACACATATAGGCTCAAAATAAAGGCATAGAGAAAAAATCTGCCAAGCAAATGGAAGACAGACAAAAGCAGGGGTGGCAATCCTAGTTTCTGACAAAGCAGACTTTAAACCAACAAAGTTCAAAAAAGACAAGGGCATTACAAAATAGTAAAGGGTTCAATTTAACAAGTAGATATAACTATTCTAAATATATATGCACTGAACATAAGAGAACCCAGACCCATAAAGCAAGTTGTTAAAGACCCTCAAAGAGACTTAGACTTCCACACAATAAAAGTGGGAGATTTTAATACTCCACTGACAATATTAGACAGATCATTGAGACAGAAAATTAACAAAGCTATTCAGGACCTAAACTCAGCACTGAGTCAAATGGACCTGATAGCTATCTACAGAATTGTCCACTCCAAAACAGCAGAATATACATTCTTCTCATTGCCACGTGGCACATACTGTAAAGCTGATCACATAATTGGAAGTACGAACTGAAGTCATAACAAAAAGTCACTCAGAACACAGCACAATTAAATTAGAAATCAAGACTAAGAAATTCACTCAAAACAATTACAAGGAAAATGAATAACCTGCACCTGAATGACTTTTGGGTAAATTGCAAAATTAAGACAGAAATCAAGAAATTCATTGAAACTACTGAGAACAAAGATACAACAAATCAGAATGTCTGGGACACAGCTAAGGCAGTGTTAAGAGGGAAAGTAACAGCACTAAATGCCCACATCAAAAAGTTAGAAAGATCTCAAGTTAACAACCTAAAATCACAACTAAAAAACCTAGACAACCAAATATAAATCAGTCCCAAAGTTAGAAGAAAACAAAAAATAACCAAAATCAGAGCTGTACTGAAAGAGATTAAGGCGTGAAAAATCATTCAGAAGATCAATAAATCCAGAAGCTGTACTTTTTTGACAAAATTAATAAAGTATATAGACTGCTAGTTAGACTAATAAAGAAGAAAAGAGAGAAGAACAAATATCCACAGTCAGAAATGACAAGAGGGATATTACCACTGACCTCCCAGAAATGCAAACAACCATCGGAGAATATGAACGTCTTTATCCACATAAACTAGAAAATCTAGAAGAAATAGGTAAATTCCTGGACACATACACCAAGACTAAACCAGGAAGAAATTGAATTCTTGAACAGATCAATATTGGGCTCTCAAATTAAGGAGGTAATAAATAGCCTACCAACTAAAAAAAGCCCAGGACCAAATGGATTTACAACTAATTTGACCAGATGTAAAGAAGAACCTGTACCATTCCTACCGAAAGTATCCTAACAATAGAGAGAAGGGATTTCTCTCTAACTTATTCTTGCGGCCAGCATCATCCTGACACCAAGGCCTGACAGACATAAAAGAAAGAAAAGGAAACTGTATGCCAATGTCCTTGATGAACATTGATGCAAATGTTCTCAACAAAATACTAGCAAATCGAATCTAGCAGCACAGCAAAAAGCTTATCCACCACGACCAAGTAGGCTCTATCCCTGGTATGCAAGGTTGGTTCAACATATGCAAATCAATAAACGGGATTTATTACATAAACAGAACTAAAGACAAAAACCACATGATTATCTCAATAGAAGCAGGAAGGCTTTTGATAAAATTCAACATCCATTCTTGTTAAAAATTCTCAATACACTAGGTATTGAAGGAATATACCTCAAAATAATCAGAGTCATATATGACAAACCCACAGTCAATATCACAGTGAATGGGCAAAACCTGGAAGCATTCCCCTTGAAAACAGGCACAGGCACAGGAGAAGAGTGCTCTCTCACCACTCCTATTCAACATAGTATTGAAAGTCCTGGCCAGGGTAATCAGGCAAGACAAAAAAATAAAGGCACCCAAATAGGTAGGGAGGAAGTCAAATTATGTCCATTTGCAGATAACAGGATCCTGTATCTAGAAAAACCTATAGTCTCTTCCCAAAATCTTCCTTTTTTTTTTTTTAATTATACTTTAAGTTCTAGGGTACATGTACACAATGTGCAGGTTTGTTACATATGTATACTTGTGCCATGTTGGTGTGCTGCACCCATCAACTCGTCATTTACATCAGGTATAACTCCCAATACCACCCCTCCCCCCTACCCCCTCCCCATCATAGGCCCTGGTGTGTAATGTTCCCCTACCAGAGTCCAGGTAATCTCATTGTTCAATTCCCACCTATAAGTGAGAACATGTGGTGTTTGGTTTTCTGCTCTTGTGATAGTTTGCTGAGAATGATGGTTTCCAGCTGCATCCATGTCCCTACAAAGGACACAAACTCATCCTTTTTTATGGCTGCATAGTAGTCCATGGGGTATATGTGCCACATTTTCTTAATCCAGTCTGTCACTGATGGACATTTGGGTTGATTCCAAGTCTTTGCTATTGTGAATAGTGCCGCAATAAACATACGTGCACATGTGTCTTTATAGCAGCATGATTTATAATCCTTTGGGTATATACCCAGTAATGGGATGGCTGGGTCATATGCTATTTCTAGTTCTAGATCCTTGAGGAATCGCCATACTGTTTTCCACAATGGTTGAACCAGTTTACAATGCCACCAACAGTGTAAAAGTGTTCCTATTTCTCCACATCCTTTCCAGCACCTGTTGTTTCCTGACTTTTTAATGATTGCCATTGTAACTGGTGTGAAATGGTATCTCATTGTGGTTTTGATTTGCATTTCTCTGATGTTGAGTGATGATGAGAATGTTTTCATGTGTCTGTTGGCTGTATGCATGTTTTCTTTTGAGAAATGTCTGTTCATATCCTTTGCCCACTTTTTGATGGGGTTGTTTGTTTTTTTCTCATAAATTTGTTTGAGTTCTTTGTAGGTTCTGGATATGAGCCCTTTGTCAGATGAGTAGATTGCAAAAATTTTCTCCCATTCTGTAGGTTGTCTGTTCACTCTGATGGTAGTTTCTTTTGCTGTGCAGAAGCTCTTTAGTTTAATTACATCCCATTTGTCAATTTTGGCTTTTGTTGCCATTGCTTTTGGTGTTTTAGACATGAAGTCCTTGCCCATGCCTATGTCCTGAATGGTATTACCTAGGTTTTCTTCTAGGGTTTTTATGGTTTTAGGTCTAATATTTAAGTCTCTAATCCATCTGGAATTAATGTTCATATAAAGAGTAAGGAAAGGATCTAGTTTCAGCTTTCTACTTATGGCTAGCCAATTTTCACAGCACCATTTATTAAATAGGGAATCCTATCCCCATTGCTTGTTTTTCTCAGGTTTGTCAAAGGTCAGATGACTGTAGATGTGCGGTATTATGTCTGAGGGCTCTGTTCTGTTCCATTGGTCTATATCTCTGTTTTGGTACCAGTACCATGCTGTTTTGGTTACTATAGCCTTGTAGTATAGTTTGAAGTCAGGTAGCGTGATGCCTCCAGCTTTGTTCTTTTGGTTTAGGATTGTCTTGGCAATGTGGGGTCTTTTTTGGTTCCATATGAACTTTAAAGCAGTTTTTTCCAATTCTGTGAAGAAAGTCATTGGTAGCTTGATGGGGATGACATTGAATCTATAAATTACCTTAGGCAGTATGGCCATTTTCATGATATTGATTCTTCCTATCCATGAGCATGGTATGTTCTTTCATTTGTTTGTGTCCTCTTTTATCTCACTGAGCAGTGGTTTGTCGTTCTCTTTGAAGAGGTCCTTCACATCCCTTGTAAGTTGGATTCCTAGGTATTTTATTCTCTTTGAAGGTATTGTGAATGGGAGTTCATTCATGATTTGGCTCTCTGTTTGTCTGTTACTGGTGTATAAGAATGCTTGTGATGTTTGCACATTGATTTTGTATCCTGAGACTTTGCTGAAGTTGCTTATCAGCTTAAGGAGATTTGGGACTGAGATGATGGGGTTTTCTAAATATACAATCATGTTATCTGCCAACAAGGACAATTTGACTTCTTCTTGTCCCTAACTGAATATCTTTGATTTCTCTCTCTTGCCTGATTGCGCTAGTCAGAACTTCCAACACTATGTTGAATAGGAGTGTTGAGAGAGGGCATCCCTGTCTTGTGCCAGTTTTCAAAGGGAATGCTTCCAGTTTTTGCCCATTCAGTATGATATTGGCTGTGGATTTGTCATAAATAGCTCTTATGATTTTGAGATACATTCCATCAATACCAAATTTACTGAGTTTTTAGCATGAAGGGCTGCTGAATTTTGTCAAAAGCCTTTTCTGCATCTATTGAGATAATCATGTGGTTTTTGTCTTTGGTTCTGTTTATATGCTGGATTACATTTATTGATTTGTGTATGTTGAACCTGCCTTGCATCCCAGGTATGAAGCCCACTTGATCATGGCGGATCAGCTTTTGGATGTGCTGCTGGATTTGGTTTGCCAGTATTTTATTGAGGATTTTTGCATCAATGTTCATCATGGATATTGGTCTAAAATTCTCTTTTTTTGTTGTGTCTCTGCCAGGCTTTGGTATTAGGATGATGTTGGCCTCATAAAACGGGTTAGGGAGGATTCCCTCTTTTTCTATTGATTGGAATAGTTTCAGAGGGAATAGTACCAGCTCCTCCTTGTACCTCCAGTAGAATTCACCTGTGAATCCTTCTGGTCCTGGACTTTTTTTGGTTAGTAGGCTATTAATTATCGCCTCAATTTCAGAGCCTGCTATTGGTCTATTCAGGTATTCAACTTCTTGGTTTAGTCTTGGGAGAGTGTAAGTGTCCAGGAAATTATCCATTTCTTCTAGGTTTTCTAGTTTATTTGCGTACAGGTATTTATGGTATTCTCTGATGGTAGTTTGTATTTCTGTGGGATCAGTAGTGATATCCCCTTTATCATTTTTTATTGCGTCTATTAGATTCTTCTCTCTTTTCTTCTTTATTAGTCTTGCAAGTGGTCCATCAATTTTCTTGATCTTTTCAAAAAACCAGCTCCTGAATTCACTGATCTTTTGGGGGGCTTTTGTGTCTCTATCTCCTTCAGTTCTGCTCTGATCTTAGTTATTTCTTGCCCTCTGCAAGCTTTTGAATATGTTTGCTCTTGCTTCTCTGGTTCTTTTAATTGTGATGTTAGGGTGTCAATTTTAGATCTTTCCAGCTTTCTCTTGCAGGCATTTAGTACTATAAATTTCCCTCTACACACTGCTTTAAATGTGTTCCAGAGATTCTGGTATGTGGTATCTTTGTTCTCATTGGTTTCAAAGAACATCTTTATTTCTGCCTTCATTTCGTTATGTACCCAGTAGTCATTCAGGAGCAGTTCTGAGTTCTAGTTTGATTGTACTGTGGTCTGAGAGACAGTTTGTTATAATTTCTGTTCTTTTACATTTGCTGAGGAGTGCTTTACTTCCAATTATGTGGTCAATTTTGGAATAAGTGCAAGGTGGTGCTGAGAAGAATGTATATTCTGTTGATTTGTAGGGGAGAGTTCTGTAGATGTCTATTAAGTCTGCTTGGTACAGAGTTGAGTTCAATTCCTGGATATCCTTGTTAACTTTCTGTCTCGTTGATCTGTCTAATGTTGACAGTGGGGTGTTGAAGTCTCCCATTATTATTGTATGGGAGTCTAAGTCTCTTTGTAAATCTCTAAGGACTTGCTTTATGAATCTGGATGCTCCTGTTTTGGGCCCATATATATTTAGGACAGTTAGCTCTTCCTGTTGAATTGATCCCTTTACCATTATGTAATGGCCTTCTTGTCTCTTTTGATCTTTGATGGTAAACAACTTCTGCGACATCTCAGGATGCAAAATCAATGTGAAAAAATCACCAGCACTCTTATACACCAACAACAGCGAAGCCAAGAGCCAAATCAGAGAGAAACTCCCTTTCACAGTTGCTGCAAAAAAGAATAAAATACCTGAGAATACAGCTAATTAGAAAGGTGAAAAATCTCTATAAGAAGATCTACTAGCCACTGCTCAAAGAAATCAGAGATAACACAAATGGAAAAACATTGCATGCTAATGGATAGGAAAAAGCAATACCATTAAAATGGCCATATTGCCCAAAATGATTTAGAGATTCAATGCTATTCCTATTATACTACCATTGACATTCTTCAAAGAGCTAGAAAAAAATTATTTTAAAATGTATATGGAACCAAAAGAGAGCTGAAATTGCCAAAGCAATTCTAAGCAAAGAGAGTGAAACTGAAGGCATCATGGTACCCGACTTCAAACTAAGTTGTAAGGCTGCAGAAACCAAAAGAGCAGAGTACTGGTAGAAAAATAGACACATAGACCAATGGAACAGAATAGAGAACCAAGAAATAAGATCATACACTTATAACCATCTGATCTTTGGCAAACCTGACAAGAACTATCGATGTGAAACGGATTCCTTATTTAATAAATGGCACTGGGACAACTGGCTAGCAGTATGCAGAAGAGTGAAACTGGACTTCTTCCTGATACCACATACAAAAATTAACTCAAGTTGGATTGAAGACTTAAATGTAAAGCCCCAAACTATAAAAACCTTGGAAGACAGTCTGGGCAATACCATTCAGGACATAGACCTGAGCAAAAATTTCATGACAAAGATGCCAAAAGCAACTGCACCCAAAGCAAAAATCGACAAATAGCATCCAACTAAAATAAAGAACTTCTACACAGCAAAAGAAACTATGAACAGAGTAAGCAAACAACATACAGAAAGAGAGACTGTTTCTGCAAAGTATGTGTTGGATAACTAATATCCAGCATCTATAAGGAACTTAAACATATTTACAAAAAAGTAACAAACAACTCCCTTAAAAAATGGGCAAACGACATGAACAATTTTCAAAAGAAGGCATATAAGTGGCCAACAATCACATGAAAAAAAGTTGAACATCACTGATCATTGGAGAAATGCAAATCAAAACCACAATGAGATACTTCCTCACACCATTCAGAATGATTATTATTGGAAAGTCAAAAAATACTGTTATTCTCTACAACTCCATATTTGGAGAATAACAATACTATTATTCTCCAAATACTATTTTCTCCACAACATGCTGGCGATGTTGTGGAGAAAAGGGAATGCTTATACACTGTTGGTGGGAGTGTAAATTATAGATTCATTTATAAATACTTATACACTGCTAGAAAGGAGCAGCAGTCAGGGTGTCTTAGGTGGCCTGATTAATTAATGTGTCATGGGAAAGAAATGTGCTTCACCCAGGCATACAAGGGGGATCTCTTTCTGGAGGATTGATGTCTCAGCATTCCATAGAGGCTGAGTGTAACCAGGGTGGAACTAGGTACTACTGAGACAGAAATAATGGAAGAAAATGGAGACACCAATCCTGGCATGTGAAAGACAATGTGGCAACTCCTCAAAGTCCTAAAGACAGAAATACCATTCAACCCAGCAATCCCATTACTGAATATATACCCAAAGAAATATAAATCGTTCTGTTATAAAGTCACATGCATGCATATGTTCATTGCAGTGCTATTCACAATAACAAAGACATGGAATCAATCTAAATGGCCATCAACAATAGACTGGATAAAAAAAGAATATGGTACATACACCTATGGAATACTATGCAGCCATTACAAAGAATGAGATCACATCCTTTGAAGGAATGTGGAAGGAACTAGAGGCCATTTTTGTTACCAAACTAACACAGGAACAGAAAACCAAATACTACATGTTCTCACTTGCAAGTGAGTACTAAATGATGAGAATACATGAACACATAAAGAGGAACAACATATATATTTAGGATAGTTATCTCTTCTTGTTGCATTGATCCCTTTACCATTATGTAATGGCCTTCTTTGTCTCTTTTGATCTTTCTTGGTTTAAAGTCTGTTTTATCAGAGACTAGAATTGCAATCCCTGCCTTTTTTTGTTTTCCATTTCTTGGTATATCTTCCTCCATTCCTTTATTTTGAGCCTATATGTGTCTCTGCACATGAGATGGGTCTCCTGAATACAGCACACTGATGGGCCTTGACTATTTATCCAATTTGCCAGTCTGTGTCTTTTAATTGGAGCATTTAGCTCAGTTACATTTAAGGTTAATATTGTTATGTGTGAATTTGATCCTGTCATTATGATGTTAGCTGGTTATTTTGCTCATTAGTTGATGCAGTTTCTTCCTGGCATTGATGGTCTTTACAATTTGGCATGTTTTTGCTGTGGCTGGTACCGATTGTTCCTTTCCATGTATAGTGCTTCCTTCAGGAGCTCTTGTAGGGCAGGCCTGGTGGTGACAATATCTCTCAGCATTTGCTCATCTGTAAAGGATATTATTTCTCCTTCAATTATGAAGCTTAGTGTACCTGGATATGAAATTCTGGGTTGAAAAATCTTTCCTTTAAGAATGTTGCTTGTTGTGGGAAGTCAGGGACCCTGAATGGAGGGACTGGCTGAAGCCACGGCAGAAGAATATAAATTATGAAAATTTCATGGACATTTATTAGTTCCCTAAATTAATACTTTTATAATTTCTTATGTCTTTCTTTACTGAATAATCTCTGAACATAAATTGTGAAGATTTCATGGACACTTATCACTTCCCCCATCAATACCCTTGTGATTTCCTATGCCTGTCTTTAATCTCTTAATCCCGTCATCTTCATAAGCTGAGGATGAATGTCACCTCAGGACCCTGTGATGATTGTGTTAACTGCACAAATTGTTTAAACAATATGAAATCTGGGCACTTTGAAAAAAGAACAGGGTAACAACGACGTTCAGGCAACAAGTGGGATAACCTTAATGTCTGGCTGCCTGTGGACCAGGTGCAACAGAGCCATATTTATCTTCTTTCAAAAGCAAATAGGAGAAATATCACTGAATTCTTTTTCTAAGCAAGGAACAGCCCTGAGAAAGAGAATGCATGCCTAGGGGTAGGCCTCTGAAATGGGCACTCTGGGAACTTCTGTCTTTTACAGTTGTGGATAAAAGATGAAATAAGCTTCATTCTCCCATAGTGCTCCCAGGCTTATTAGGATGAGGAAATTCCTGCCTAATAAATTTTGGTCAGACCGGTTGTCTGCTCTCAAACTCTGTCTTCTGATAAGATGTTATCCATGACAATGCATGCCCAAAACTTCATTAGCAATTTTAATTTCACCGCGGTCCTGTGATTTCACCCTGCCTCCATTTGCCTTGTGATATTTTACTACCTTGTGAAGCAGGTGACCTCAGTGACCCACATCCTATTCATACACTCCCTCCCCTTTTGAAAATCACTAATAAAAACTTGCTGGTTTTGCAGCTTGGGGGGCATCACTGAACCTGCTGACATGTGATGTCTCCCCCGGACACCCAGCTTTAAAATTTCTCTCTTTTGTACTCTTTCCCTTTATTTCTCAGACTGGCAGACAGGGAAAATAGAAAAGGACTCACATTGAATATTGGGGGCTGGTTTCCCCTGATATCCGGCACACCAGCATGGCTTTTTCTTTTTCCCAAGTGCATGTGGGAACCCGATTCCCTTTGGTAGGTGTGCAGAAACATCACTGATTTCATTCACAGAAACACTTGTTCCACTCCCTGATGACTGGTGAGTAGTCTGTGTATGGTTCGGGTTAACTATGGGTCACATGGAGTCTAAAAATTATACCTATCTCTTTTATATTAAACTCTGGTTAAAACAGAAAAGGGTTCAAGTGTTCATGGAAAATATGGTCACTCTATTCAGAGCAGGTAAAATTCTGTCCTTGGTTTCCTGAAAAAGGAACCTTAGATGTAGACCTTTTAAAACAGGTAAGAGTTCAAGTAACCATGGAAAATATGGCTACTCTATTCAGGGCGCTGGAAAAATACTGTCCTTGCTTTCCCAAAAAAGGAACCGTATTTGTAAAAGTATGGGATTGTGTTGGTATGACATTCTGGGAACTGGTCTTGACAAGGAATTATGCTCCCGCACTGTTTGGGGTGATTGGACCTTGGTGTGTGCCATCCTAATACCTCCTCAACCTTCCACTCCCATACAGCCTTCATTACTTGATCACCCTCTCCCTTTGGCTACTCCTCCCTCACCTAACAATTCTGAAAATTCAATGTCAAACTCTGGTGACTTTGGCTTGATGTTACTCCCTACTTATCTTACTTATTTTCATGAAGAGTCAATACTTGAAGCTCCCGCAGCTGCAACTCACACAGCCCGGGACCATAGATATTATAATTCTTCTCTCTTCAAACCTCCTGTGCCAGCTAATGGCTTCAGGACCAAACTACAATTTACCTATAATTCTCCAAGTCCTCTCCAATCCACTACAGCCCCTCACCCTCCTGTCATTTAGGTTACTCAACCAGTCTGCGTTGTTATGTACCTCTCAATCCTACCTTTTTAAAAGAATTTAAGGATGCTTGTACTCAGTATGGTCCTTCTTCTCCTTATGTGAAAATCATATTACAAACTTTTTGTACTGAGGTCATTTTGCTCCCTTTAGATTGGGAGCTTTTGGCAAAAAGCTGTTCTAACCCCATCTCAACCAGGTGGGCAGAGGAGGCCCATTTGCAGGCTCAGCTAAATCAGACTAAAGGCATTCTAATTACTCAGGCTCCGCTCAAAGGCTCCAATAGTTTCTCTGATACTTATGCCCAATTAGGCTTTGATGCTCTTACCACAAAACAAGTAACAAAGGTGTGTATAAGAGCTTTCTATAAATTACTCACCACAGGCCCATCTCCTGTTTCTTTTATTACTGTTAAAGAAGCTCAATTGCTTTTACTATCTAATATCATTTTAAACAAAGGAGATAAGACACGTGGCCCTGGAATTGGCTCTGGTGGTGAAAAGGTCGCTTACTGGATTAATGTAATTTCTAAACAATGGCCCACCTTCACCATACACATTCAAGGAAAAAGTTTTGAGGGCCCAGAAAATACTGGGGACAGAAATTAATATTCCACATAACTCTTATAGTGCTCCCAGTCAGCATATATGAAAAACATGGGGTTTATTCCTGGGCTCGGTCTCGGTTCAAAGCATGAAGGGATTACTAAACCCCTCCCAGTTACTGTAAAAGAAAACAGGGCAGGTTTAGGTTATCCTTTTTAGTGTCGGCCACTTCCATGCCTCCTTATCCTATCCCTTTACAATGGAAATCTGACACACCCATTTGGATTCATCAATGGACACTTTCTAAAAAAAAAAACTGGAGGCTTTAATTCACTTGGTTTCTGAATAGTTACAACTTGGAAATGGGGAACCTTCTCTTTCCCCCCTGAAATTCTCCTGTGTTTCTAGTGTAAAAAAAAAAAAAAAAATCAGACAATTGGCAGATGGTAACCAATTTAAAGGTCATTAATGCTGTAATTAAACATCCAACCCATCATGCCTGCCCCTACTTTAATACCTAAAAATTGGCCTCTCATAGTTATTGATCTTAAAGATTTTTTCATATTCCTTTACATAAATTGGATTGTAAAACATTTGCTTTTACTGTACCATCTATCAATAATCAGGAGCCTGCAGCTCATTATCAATGGAAAGTACTTCCTCAGGGAATGCTGAATGCCCTACAATCTGGCAACTGTATGTTGGACAAGTGCTTTCACCAGTTCGAGCCCAATATCCCCAGGCCTATATTCTCCATTATATTGATGATATTATAATTGCTGCCCCCACTGATAAAGAATTAATTGACTGTTATGAAATTTTGAGCCGCCATGTTACAGAGGCTGGATTGCACATCACTCAGGATAAAATTCAACAGACAACTCCTGTTCAATATTTAGGAATGGTGGTCAATAGGCAACATATTCAACCTCAAAAAGTTCAAATTAGGAGAGATTCTTTGAAAACTTTAAATGACTTCCAAAAACTTTTGGGTAACATTAATTATTTAAGACCTACTTTAGATCCTTGAGGAATCGCCATACTGTTTTCCACAATGGTTGAACCAGTTTACAATCCCACCAACAGTGTAAAAGTGTTCCTATTTCTCCACATCCTCTCCAACACCTGTTGTTTCCTGACTTTTTAATGATTGCCATTCTAACTGGTGTGAGATAGTATCTCATTGTGGTTTTGATTTGCATTTCTCTGATGGCCAGTGATGACGAGTAGTTTTTCATGTATCTATTGGCTGTATGCATGTCTTCTTTTAAATACCATATGACCCAGCCATCCCATTACTGGGTATATACCCAAAGGATTATAAATCATGCTCCTATAAAGACACATGCACATGTATGTTTATTGTGGCACTAATCACAATAGCAAAGACTTAGAATCAACCCAAAGGTCCATCAGTGACAGACTGGATTAAGAAAATGTGGCACATATACACCATGGAATACTATGCAGCCATAAAAAATGATGAGTTCATGTCCTTTGTAGGGATATGGGTGCAGCTGGAAACCATCATTCTCAGCAAACCATCACAAGAACAGAAAACCAAACACCACATGTTCTCACTCATAGGTGGGAATTGAACAATGAGATTACTTGGAGTCTGGAAGGGGAACATCACACACCGGGGCCTATTATGGCGAGGGGGGATGGAGGAGGGATGGCATTGGGAGTTTACCTGATGTACATCATTACCTCATGTAAATGACGAGTTGATGGGTGCTGACGAGTTGATGGTTGCTGACAAGTTGATGGGTGCAGCACACCAACATGGCACAAGTATACATATGTAACAAAACTGCACGTTGTGCACATGTACCCTAGAACTTAAAGTATAATAAAAAAGAAAAACAAATATTAATAATAAAAATAAATAAATAAATAGAAATTCCATTTAAAAAAAAAAAAAAGACCTACTTTAGGCATTCTGACCTACATGCTCTCTAACTTGTTTTCTACGCTGCAGGGAGATTCCAATCTTCACAGTCTCTGACCCCTGAAGCTTCACTAGAACAGGAATTCATACAGGAAACAATCCAGACTGCCCAGTTATCTACAGTACAGCCATTTAATCCTTTTCAGCTTCTGGTTTTCGCTTCATTGCACTCCCCTACTGGACTAATAGTTCAACATAATGATTTAGTGGAGTGGTGTTTTCTTCCCCATTCTGTGTCAAAACTTTGTCTGTTTATCGGGACCAAATAGCCATCTTAATTGGACAGGCTCAGTGTAAAATACTTCAAATTTCCAGATTTGATCCGAATTTAATTTTAGTTCCCTTAAATTGGCTAGAAGTTCAAACCACCTTTCCACATTCCGTACTATGGCAAATTCACTTGGCTGATTTCATTGGCATTACTGACAATCATTATCCAAAGAACAAATTGTTTGATTTTATAAAAATGATGTCTTGGGTGGTCGCTCGATTAACCAAAGGTCAGCAAATTTCTGAGGCTGTTACAGTGTTCACTGATGGCTCCAGTAATGGCAATGCTGGTTATGTAGGTCCTACAGACAAGCTTATTTCTACCTCTTATACTTCCGCTCAAAAGGCAGAGTTAACTGCAGTGAATACTGCCTTACACGATTTCCCCAAACCTTTAAATATTGTCTTTATTTCTACTTAACGTGGGAAAGAGGATATGCTTGTGTTTCACCAGGACATCATCAAACAAAAACCACAGGGAAAAGATGTCCGTGTTGGAGACTTCCCTCAGATGTGGTGAGATCTGTGCCAACTCCTCAGAAGCAGGCATACCAAATCACAATGGGTCTGATTCAGTCCTCCCTGATGGTGATGGAGACCCATCTAACTAATCCCACTTCTAATAACCTTTCTTTTCCTCCTTACAAACCTAAAAATCTCACCATTTCTATTAGCCTAAAAATAACGTCCCTCTGTTCTCTTCCTCCTTCACCACTAAATCTCACATACACTAGGTTTTATTTAATTACTCTCCTCTTTATACTTTCTGACTCATGAGTTTCCTCTCACACTGATTTACCTGCTATGCAAAATTCTTATTGGGCTTATGTGTCTTTTCCTCCACTTATTCAACCTCTCACCTGGATAGATTCTCCTGTGGAAATCTACACTAATGATGTGGATGCCTGGAGCTACAGATGACCATTGACCCACTCAACCAGGAGAAGAAGGCACTGCAATTAATGTTACCATGGGTTACAAACACCCCCCTCTGTGCCTGGGACATGCAGCTGGTTGTATCCATCTAGAAACTCAAGCCTGGGCTGCTTATCTTCCAGAGACATCAACTACAGAAAAACTGGGACATTTGGTCTCTGGCCTCTCCCTTTCTCCTTTAAAACAAATGAAAGGGGTAGTAATGGGAGATACCCCACACTTTCAATATAAACCTGCAGGAAAACAATGCCCTAAAAATTTTGAGGATCCATCTAAAACTTTAATTTGGGAGGACTGTGTTAACTCACATGCAGTAATATTAAAGAACAAGTCATTTGGTTTAGTAGTAGACTGGGCACCACAGAGATATTTAAAAAAACAATTGCTCCTCTGGTGGAAAGGAATGTCTGGAGGCTACTTATTTTATTTCTTATTGGGAAAATGCGAATCATCATTCTACTTTGCATAGGAGGTTCAGCTCATTCTTTCCCTTAAAATGGGAAGATAAAGGCATTGCCCCCCACGCCCCCCAACCCCCACCCAAGGCCTTGCATCATACTCCCCATTCTGAGCCCAGAACACCCAGAACTTTGGAAATTGGCTATTGCCATGTCTGGACTGCAGGTATGGGAAGGGGAAACTATTCTGTCTGTTGTCCCCACTACCGTCCCCCTCTCTCAGTAACAACGTAGATCCAGACATTCTGCTTTACTTACCTCCAATCTGACTTTTCCCATACAGAGTTGTATTAAGCCTCCTTACATGCTGTTAGTGGGACATATCAAAATCTGAAAGAACAATCAAACTGTCCAAAGCACTAGTTGTCATTTATACACTTGCATTAACTTTCATTTTGACTCCAAAAAAGTATAATGTTCGTTCGAGCTCAAGAAGGAATCTGTATTCCAGTAACTTTGCCCAGACCTTGGGAATCCTCCCCCTCAATACATTTAATTAATGAAGTGTTGCAGAGAATTGTAAAGATATCTAAGAGATTTGCTTTCAGTTTAATTGCTGTGATCATGGGCCTAATTACAGTCACTGCACTGGCCACCACTGCTGGAATAGTGTTACAGAAATCTATTCAAACAGCTCATTTTGTTAATGATTGGCAAGCCAATTCCCCCCAAATGGGAAATTCTCAACAAGGCATTGATCAAAAATTGGCTAATCAAATTAATGATTTAAGACAATCTGTTACGTGGCTTGGAGATTGGGTAGTCAATCTTGAACATGGCATGCAAATGCAGTGCGATTGGAACACGTCGGATTTCTGTATCATCCTGTGTTCCTATAACGAGACTGATCATTCATGGGAAATGGTCAAAAGACACCTTCTGGGTAGGGAAGATAATTTATCGTTGGACATAACTAAATTAAAGAAACACATTTTTGAAGCCTCTCAAGCTCACTTATCCATTGTGCCTGGAGCTGAGGCGTTAGATCAGGTGGCAGAAAATCTTTATGGACTAAATCCCATGACTTGGATTAAGTCTATTTGGGGCTCCACTGTAGTACATTTTGGAATTACGTTTCTCTGTTTAATTGGCTTCTCTTTAGTGTGCTGGATCAGTCAAAGAATCCTGCATCAAAATGGAGAGAATGAACAAGCCTTCATCGCCATGGCACATTTATATAAAAAGAAAGGCAGAGATGTTGTGGGAACTCAGGGACCCTGAACGGAGGGACCGGCTGAAGCCATGGCAGAAGAATATAAATTGTGGAGATTTCATGGACAATTATTAGTTCCCCAAATTAATACTTTTATAATTTCTTATGCCTGTCTTTACTGAATTACCTCTGAACATAAATTGTGAAGATTTCATGGACACTTATTACTTCCCCAATCAATACTCTTGTGATTTCCTATACCTGTCTTTAATGTCTTAATCCTGTCATCTTCATAAGCTGAGGATGAATACCACCTCAGGACCCTGTGATGATTGTGTTAACTGCACAAATTGTTTAAACAATATGAAATCTGGGCACCTTGAAAAAAGAACAGGAACAGTGATGTTCAGTGAGCAAGGAAGGTAACCCTAAAGTCTGGCTGCCTGTCGACGAGGTGCAACAGAGCCATATTTCTCTTATTTCAAAAGCAAATAGGAGAAATATCACTGAATTCTTTTTCTAAGCAAGGAACAGCCCTGAGAAAGAGAATGCATGCCTAGGGGTAGGCCTCTGAAACAGCCACTCTGGGAACATCTGTCTTTTACAGTTGTAGATAAGGGATGAAATAAGCCCCATTCTCCGGTAGCACTCCCAGGGTTATTAGGATGAGGAAATTGCCACCTAATAAATTTTGGTCAGACCAGTTGTCTGCTCTCAAACCCTGTCTCCTGAGAAGATGTTATCAATGACAATGCATGCCCAAAACTTCATTAACAATTTTAATTTCACTGGGGTCCTGTGATCTCACCCTGCTTCCATTTGTCTTGTGATATTTTGTTACCTTGTGAAGCATGTGATCTCTGGTGACCCACACCCCATTCGTACACTCCCTCCCCATTTGAAAATCAGCAATAAAAACTTGCTGGTTTTGCAGCTTGGGGGCCATCACTGAACCTGCTGACATGTGATATCTTCCCTGGACACCCATCTTTAAAATTTCTCTCTTCTGTACTCTTTCCCTTTATTTCTCAGACTGACCGACATTTAGAGAAAATAGAAAAGGACTCATGTTGAATTATCGGGGGCAGCTTCCCCCAGTAGTTGAATATTGGCCCCCACTCTGTTCTGGTTTGTAGTATTTCTACAGAGAGATCTGCTGTTAGTCTGATGGGCTTCTCTTTGTGGGTAACCCAACCATTCTCTCTGGCTGCCCTTAACATTTTTTCCTTCATTTCAACTTTGTGAATCAGACAATTATGTGCCTTGGAGTTGCTCTCCCTGAGGAGTAACTTTGTGGCGTTCTCTGTATTTCCTGAATTTGAATGTTAGCCTGCCTTGCTAGGTTGGGGAAGTTCTCCTGGATTATATTGTGCAGAGTGTTTTCCAACTTGGTTCCATTCTTCCTGTCGCTTTCAGGCACACCAATCAGATGTAGATTTGGTCTTTTCACATAGTCCCATATTTCTTGGAGGCTTTGTTTATTTCTTTTTACTCTGTTTTCTCTAAACTTCTCTTATTGCTTCATTTCATTCATTTGATCTTCAATCATAATGGTAAAGGGATCAATTCAACAAGAAGAGCTAAGTATCCTAAATATATACATGCACCCAATACAGGAACACCCAGATTCAAAAAGCAGGTCCTTAGAGACCTACAAAGAGACTTAGACTCTCACACAATAAAAATGGAAGACTTTAACACCCCACTGTGAACATTATACAGATCAATGAGACAGAAAGTTAAAAAGGATATCCAGGAATTGAACGCAGCTCTGCACCAAGCAGACCTAATAGACCTCTACAGGACTCTCCACCCCAAATCAACAGATTATACATTCTTCTCAGCACCACATTGCACTTATTCCAAAATTGACCACATAGTTGGAAGTAAAGCACTCCTCAGTAAGTGCAAAAGAACAGAAATTATAGCAAACTGTCTCTCAGACTACAGTACAATCAAACTAGAACTCAGGATTAAGAAAATCACTCAAAACTGCTCAACTATGTGGAAACTGAACAACCTGCTCCTGAATGACCACTGGGTACAAAATGAAATGAAGGCAGAAATAAAGATGTTCTCTGAAACCAACAAGAACAAAGACACAACATACCAGAATCTCTGGGACACATTTAAAGCAGTGTGTAGAAAGAAATTTATAGCATGAAATGCCCACAACAGAGAGCAGGAAAGATCTAAAACTGACATCCTAACACCACAATTAAAAGAACTAGAGAAGCAAGAGCAAACACAAAAGCTAGAAGAAGGCAAGAAGTAACTAAGCTCAGAGCAGAACTGAAGAAGATAGAAAAAATAAATAAACCCTTCAAAACTCAATGAATCCAGGTGCTGGTTTTTTTTAAAAGATCAACAAAATTGACAGACTGTTAGCAAGACTAATAAAGAAGAAAAGAGACAAGACTCAAACAGATGCAATAAAAAAATGACAAAGGGGATATCACCACTGATCCCAAAGAAATACAAAATACCATCAGAGAATACTATAAACACCTCTATGCAAATATAACTGGAAACTCTAGAAAAAAATGGATAAATTCCTGGACACATGCACTCCCCGAGACTAAACCAGGAAGAAGTTGAATCCCTGAATAGACCATAGAAGGCTCTGAAATTGAGTCAATAATTAGTAACCTACCAACCAAAAAACAGTCCAAGACCAGATGGATTCACAGCCGAATTCTACCAGAGGTGCAAGGAGGAGCTGGTATCATTCCTTCTGAAACTATTCCAATCAATAGAAAAAGAAGAAATCCTCCCTAACTCATTTTATGAGGCCAACATCATCCTGATACCAAAGCCTGGCAGAGACACAACAAAAAAAGAGAGAATTTTAGACCAATTTCCCTGATGAACATCAATGCAAAAATCCTCAATAAAATTCTGGCAAACCGAATCCAGTAGCACATCAAAAAACTTATCCACCATGATCAAGTGGGCTTCATCCCTGGGATGCAAGACTGGTTCAACATACCCAAATCAATGAATACAATCCAGCATATAAACAGAACCAAAGACAAAAACCACATGATTATCTCAATAGATGCAGAAAAGGCCTTTGACAAAATTCAACAGCTCTTCATGCTAAAAACTCTCATAAATTCGGTATTGATGGAACGTATCTCAAAATAATAAGAGTTATTTATGATAAACCCACAGCCAATATCATACTGAATGGGCAAAAACGGGAAGCATTCCCTTTGAAAACTGGCACAAGACAGGGATACCCTCTCTCACCACTCCTATTTAACATAGTGTTGGAAGTTCTGGCCAGGGCAATCAGGCAGAAGAAAGAAATAAAGGGTATTCAGTTAGGAAAAGAAGAAGTAAAATTGTCCTTGTTTGCAGATGACATGATTGTATATTTAGAAAACCCCAATCGTCTCAGCCCAAAATCTCCTTAAGCTGATGAGCAACTTCAGCAAAGTCTCAGGATACAAAATCAGTGTGCAAAAGTCACAAGCATTCTTATACACCAATAACAGACAAACAAAGAGCCAAATCATGAATGAAATCCCACTTCATTCCTAGGTATGCAACGTACAAGGGATGTGAAGGACCTCTTCAAGGAGAACTACAGACCACTGCTCAACGAAATAAAAGAAGAAACAAACAAATGGAAGAATATTCCATGCTCATGGATAGGAAGAATCAATATAACGAAAACGGCCATACTGCGTAAGGTAATTTATAGATTCACTGCCATCCTCATCAAGCTACCAATGACTTTATTCACAGAAGTGGAAAAAACTACTTTACAGTTCATATGGAACCAAAAAAGAGCCCACATTGTCAAGACAATCCTAAGCCAAAGAACAAAGCTGGAGGCATCACGCTACCTGGCTTCAGACTATACTACAAGGCTACAGTAACCAAAATAGCATGATACTGTTACCAAAACAGAGATATAGAGCAAAGGAACAGAACAGAGCCCTCAGAAATAATACCACACATCTACAACCACCTGATCTTTGACAAACCTGACAAAAACAAGAAATGGGGGAAGGATTCCCAATTTAGTAGATGGTGTTGGGAAAACTGACTAGCCATATGTAGAAATTTAAAACTGGATCCCATCCTTACATCTTACACAAAAATTAATTGAAGATGGATTAAAGACTTAAATGTCAGACCTAAAACCATAAACCCCCTAGAAGAAAACTTAGGCAATACCATTCAGAACATAGGCATAGGCAAGGATTTCATGTCTAAAACACCAAAAGCAATGGCAACAAAAGCCAAAATTGACAAATGGGATATAATTACACTAAAGAATTTCTGCACAGCAAAAAAACAAAACAAAACAAAACAAAAACAAAAAAACACAACTACCATCAGAATGAACAGGCAACCTAAAGAATGGGATAAAATTTTTGCAATTTACTCATATAACAAAGGGCTAATATCCAGAATCTACAAAGAACTCAAACAAATTTACAAGAAAAAAACAAACAACGCCATCAAAAACTGGGCAAAGGATATGAACAGACACTTCTCAAAAGAAGACATTTATGCAGCCAACAGACACATGAAAAAATGCTCATCATCACTGTCCATCAGAGAAATGCAAATCAAAACCACAATGCGATACCATCTCACACCAGTTAGAACGGCAATCATTAAAAAGTTAGGAAGCAAGAGATGCTTGAGAGGATGTGGAGAAATCGGAACACTTTTACACTGTTGGTGGGACTGTAAACTAGTTCAACCATTGTGCAAGACAGTGTGGGGATTCCTCAAGGATCTAAAACTAGAAATACTATTTGACCCAGCCATCCCATTACTGGGTATATACTCAAAGGATTATAAATCACGCTGCTATAAAGACACATGTGCACGTATGTTTATTGTGGCACTATTCACAATAGCAAAGACTTGGAACCAACCCAAATGTCCACCATTGATAGACTGGATTAAGAAAATGTGGCACATATACACCATGGAATACTATGCAGCCATAAAAAAGAATGAGTTTGTGTCCTTTGTAGGGACATGGATGAAACTGGAAACCATCATTGTCAGCAAACTATCAGAAGGACAAAAAACCAAACACCGCATGTGGTCACTCATAGGTGGGAATTGAACAATGAGATCACTTGGACACAGGAAGGGGAACATCACACAATGCGGGGAGCAGGGTGGGATAGTATTAGGAGATAAACCTAATGTAAATGATGAGTTAATGGGTGCAGCACACCAACATGGCACATGTATACATATGTAACAAACCTGCATGTTGTGCACATGTACCCTAGAACTTAAAGTGTAATTTTTTAAAAACACACACACTGGGTCCTCTAGGAGGGTGGAGGGTGGGAGGGAAAACAGGATCAGGAAAAATAACTGAAAGGTAGTAGGCTTAATACCTGGGTGATGAAATAATCTGTGCCACAAACCCCCATGAAATAAGCTGACCTACTCAACAAACTTGTACACACTCCCCTGAATTTAAAATAAAAGTTAAAGAAAGTATTGATTGAAGGACACAGGTGACTGGAACTAGGGAAATTTGTTAAGAAGTTATATCAATAGTCAGGTGAATGCCAGATTCAAGGCAATTGCATGGGAAAGGGAGAGGAAGAGTTCATGAGAGTTGTTAAAAAGACAAAATGGCATGATCTAAAACCCAGGTGGAGTTCTAGTTGGAGCAAAGAGAGAGGCTCAATCTATGATGAAACTTAGGTCCCTTCCTGGCTTAGGCAGCTGAGTGAATTGTTTATAAAGCAAAATGGAAATACAGAGGAACACTGGGCTCCCTATGTGAACTTTAGGGAGAGTTAACTAAATTACAGTGGTTGCATGTTAACATTGACAGCAAGAAGAAAGTGGAGAAGACAGGCATTGGCCCAGATTAATATTACAGTACCTGATGTTCCAGTAAAGGAAAGCTGTCAGAGCTGCTGGCAAGGAGCAGCAGCAGGATGTCTTAGATGTCCTGATGAATTTATTCATGTTAGTTTCATGGAGAAGAAATGTGCTTCACCCAGGCATACTCAGACAGTCTCTTTCTGGGGGCTTTATGTCTCAGCATTCCATAGAGGCTGAGTGTAGCCAGGGTGGAGCTAAGTACTAACAATTGAGACAGAAATAATGGAAGAGAATGGAGATAAAAATCCTGGCATCATGTCTCGGTTCTGTCACTAGCAGGTTTTATAAACTTGAGCGAGCTAGTTGATTTCTCATTGTTCATTTACTTCACTAGCACACCATAGTAAAAATGAGATAATTCTTATTATGATGCTTCATTAGCCAATGAATACTTGAAGGGCTCAGGAAAAGTCTCTTGGAGAAAGTGATTTACAAATTAAGAGCTGAAGATTCAGTAAAAATAAGCCAGATGAACAGGCTAAATGTTGGAAAGGAGGTAAAACATGTTCCAATTACAGGGAACAGCGTGTGGAAGGCCCCTAGCCAAAAGAGAAAATAGTCATTTCATGGAACCAAGTAGTGATCTGATATAACTAGGGCATACAGTTTCACAGAGAAGCAATGAGGAAACCTAAATTATAAGCACTTAAATTACTTGATCAAGGTCTCCTAGCTAACAGAGTTCTAATCTGTGAATTGAACATGTCTGCATCTGCATTTTAACTATTCATTACGTAGAGCCTTCCTACAATGCCACACAAACAGCAGAAGATCATTGCTACGGGTGATACAGGCATAATATTTCTCAGTGTATCTAGAATATTATATAGTGAATAGTCTCTTGAGTTTAAGTTTTTGAAATTATGGTGAGATAATGTTAGAACTGAGAGTCATTAGGTATATAGAATCAGACCACAACAAAAAGGAGGGTAAACTCCAAAATAAATCCATGGATAAACAACTAACCCTTGCTCTCACTCTAGTCCTCTGAAAATATAAACATCATCTCAAAATGAGATTTGTGATTGATATAGTTCGGTTGTGTCCCCACTCAAATCTCATCTTGAATTGTAATTCTCATAATCCCCATGTGTCGTGGAAGGGACCTGGTAGGAGGAAATTGAATTATGGGGGTGATTATCCCATGCTGCTGTTTCATGAGAGTGAGTGAGTTCTCAGAAGAGCTGATGATTTTATAAGGGCTTTCTCCCTTTTGCTTGGCATTTCTTCTTGCCACCACCATGTGAAGGACATGTTTACTTCCCCTTTGGCCAAGATTGTAAGTTTCCTGAGGCCACCCCAGCTATGCTGAACTGTGGGTCAATTAAACTTCTTTCCTTTATTAACTATCCAGTCTCAGGTATGTCTTTAATTAGCGGTGTGAGAATAGACTAAATAAGCTCTGAAAAGACCTATTATTTGCATCTATATTATTAAAAAATCCAAATCAATTCAGTTTTGTAAAGCGTTAATAATGTTATTAAATACTCTGTCCAAAGACTGGATGAATTGGCTTTGTCCACACCTCTTCCCTAGAACACTCACCCATAAGATTACATTAATTTAAGATCTTCTCCTTGTTCTCTGTATTCTGATGTTTCACTACAAGGCAACACGGTGTTGAATTGTTTTTATTTATTCTGCATGTAATTTTGTTGAGATTCCCAAATATGAGACTTGTTGTCTCTGGAGCCATGAAGGCACATCGCTCAGATTTTCCTCCAACAAGACCTGCTGCAGGAGCTCAGCTGATGGCCCACAGTGGCAGGGCAGCTAGCTTAATAGTGCACTTTTGTTAGTGGCATTCCCATCTTTATATTATTCCCATTTACTTCCCTGCTGGCCTTCCTTGCACCTCCCAAGTATTTACTTGCACTTCAATCTTTGTTCCAGAGTTTTCTCTTGTTATCTCATTTCTACCCAATGATTTGTTGACTGTGCCTAGAGGTGAGCTTCTGGCGACACTATATTGGAGATACAGAATTTCCACCAAAGAAGATTTTGGAAAAAGTTTCTTTAAGTTAATAGGCCTATGTTTGATCTGTATAAGACAACATATAGCCATTGTTGTCATTTATATGTATAGTAAGGATAATTATAGCATATGTCACTTTGAATATCCTACCTCTTTATGTAAAAAAGTATCAATTCAATTCATTTAAATCTATAACAGAGCTTTTGTTTAAATGCCAATCTACTTAAAAGAAAAAAATTATTATCAAGACATTTTGACATGTACTGTACTTATCTTTAATCTTTTTGGTAATGATCACCACTCATACTTCCTTAAGGGCCTCACAAAACTAATGTTTCATCTTTCATTGTGACTCAGGAAAGGAGACTATTTTGATAATTAAAAATGGGCATACCACCTGTTAATAAATGGTTCTTATACAATTCTAAAGTGATTTAGTATTATTTATTGCTTTTAACAACTGTAAAATACATGTATTTCAAAATAAACTTGTCTCAAATATTACTCTAACCATATATTTAGAATACAATGTTCTGTGTGCACTACCACACTTTCTACCATTGACTATGAATAATGTCTGTTTTAATGTATGATAAAACTTTTTCCAGCAATAAACAAATCAGAAAACATTTGCTACTATGTACAAGGTTCTGTGTTAGGTTTAGTAATTTACATGTGGATCTCCCAAGCTGTCCCCATAGAATGTTCACCATATATTATTTAGCATTCTATTTCTAACACTCTTTTAAGGCAGTTTTTGCTTGTTTGGTCTTTAGAGTCCCATTAAGATATCATTTATAATTAGGTAGGGAAACCACACATTGTCCAAATCAAAAGAAAGGTATTCTGCGTTCCTGTTTAACTGCCCATTTAAATTGAGGCTGAAGTTTTCAACCGCTATTCACAGACTACAGGGCTCTACCTGAATCTTCAGGATTCCCTAGAAGTTCATTCAGTGCAGACATGGCCACCTCACCTTTCTTTAGGAGCAGAAACTCCAAGATTTAAAAATAATAAAATTCTATGTTGATTTATGATATGAAAAGAAAACTCAAGAAATTATTAATAGCAGGTGATTTTCTCAACCTCAAATAAACATTAACCTAAAATAATATAAATATTATATAAAATATATAAAATAATATAAATATTAACCTAAAATAAATATTATACTTAGAGGTAAATATTTAGACAGTTTCTCAAGAACAAAACAAGAGTGTCTGCTATCACCACTTCCCTTCAAACATGTACTAAAAATTTTAATCAGAACAGCGAGGCTAGAAAAATATATAAAAATTGATGATGGGTGAAAACACAAAACTGCCATTAGAAGTAGATGCATAATTGTCTATGTAGAAAATGCACAATAATTTACACTACTAGAATACTGATGAATACAAAAATTAGATACAAAATCAGAAAATATAGTGTTCAAGACACTATTTACAATAGTGGCCAAACACAAAAGTCTCTAGAAACAAGTTAAACAATGTACACGGAGAAATATCTTTTTAATATTAAAGACCTCAATTTATGGGCTATATCATAAAACGTTAATATTTTAACCATGCATCAGCTATCTCTCCTGAAACTGATCTATTACATCAGTACAGTTTAATTCAAAAGTTACGTATTGAAGAAGTAATTCTAAGGTGTATATCAAAGAACTGAGAAGAGATCAGTGACTCCTAAAGAAGAAAAACAATGTTGGGAGACTTGTCTTTTCAGTTATCAAGAAATTTTATAATAATATAGTGGTTAGGATAGTATAGCACTCATGTAGATATGACATATTGACCAATGAGGAAAAAAAAAAAAAAGTCTAGAAACAACCTACGCATACAAGAAATCTTGATTTATGACAGATTGAAAAATGATTAACATTTCGACACATGATACTGCACCAATTTGTAATCCATATGAAAATTAAAATTAAACTTCTACCTCACATTATAGAGAAAAATTCTGAGTAGATTAAAGTTCTAAGTAAGAAAGACAAATCTACTTAATTTTTAGAACACAATGTAGAATATTTTACGATTCTGAGACGAGATTAACCATAAGAGAAAAAATCATATTATAGAAAATTCACTTTAAAGCACACTGCAGAGACAACTTTGTGCCACATATATGTGACAAATGATTATCATCCAAAATATTTTTAAAACTTTTATGAAAACACTAATACCACAACAGAACAAGTGGATAAAAGAAACAGAAGTTTCACAGAGGACCAATTACAAATGGTTCATAAATGTGAAAAGATATTCACCTTCATTTATAATAAGGAAAAAGTAAATTAAAATTACTATATGATACCATTATATAGTCATTTAGTAACAGTTTTAAAAGTCTGACGATTTCAAGGGATGGCCAGTGGGTGGAGGAAAAGAAACTTTCATGAATTGCTTGTGGGTGTGGTAAATGAGTACAATCATTTTGAAAATAATTTTGTATGATTTTGTAAACTTGAATATATGCATGCCATATGAGCCAGTAATTCCACCCCTACATATATATCCTAAAATATCTCTAGGACTTATATACCTAGGGCCCAGCACAAAAAATGTTGAGAGCTATACTACTAACACTAGAAGAACTGTAAGCAACTCAAATGTCCACACAGCAGTGGACCAGAGAAGTATTTGTGTTGCTACTTCTACGTAATAGCAGTCATTGATTGAAATAAACCATCCTATATGAAATTCACAAATAAGTTCCTAAATGACAAAATTAGGTCATATCTATATATCTATGTAGCAGCAGCTCATTTTTCCAAAGTTCAAAGCAAATAAAATTAATAATCAATTATTTAGGATTTTACTTATAGTTATTTCGCACTAATATAAGTGGGAATGACTGACACTGAGTTCAAGTTAAGGGTTAAGGTGCAAGGAGTGTGACAGGAAAGGAGAAAGATGAGATTTGGAGTGGGTGCAGAGAGTACTTCCAGTATCCTGCTAATGTTCTTATCTTAAACATGGTAATGGGCATAATGGTTTATTCTGTTACTCTTCCTAAACCATTGTGTGTGTGTATATATGTATGTATGCACATGCAAGTAGTATACATATGTATATATATGCTTTATACAATCTTTAATATTAAATATTATTTTTATAAAGCATCTATTAATGTTTTTATATAGTATATGTTTCCATACAACCTTATACATCTATGACATATTGTGCAATTTAAAAAACTTTGTAAGCCTGCTACATTATATTGCAACTTTTGAATGTTCCTTGTCCAAGTATATAAAAGACTTCCCAATAATCTAGCATGATCAAAGTATTTTTAATGCTAGTCATGTGTCATTGCTTATTATACATGTTCATTGACTTCAAAAATCAATCTACACATTTTAGTTTATGCCCTACTCATGCTCCAATGTCAGATACTTTTTTTTGAGGCAGTTACTAGAATGGAATCTTGAAGATGGTAATCTTTTTCTTTACCATTTAAGAATAATGCCCAAACCATTGGTCTCCTATATTGTTAGTCTGGTAAATTTTGCAAGCACTTCAGCTCTGAAAACTACTACTAGAGACTATTATTTTTCCCTCATGATTCCTACTTACATTATTTCTTTTCAGCTGTAGCAAGAAGTTTCAAGTATCAACTGGACATTTTTAATGAGTATAGAAAAAATTTTTTTAAATCTTATTCCAAATATATTATATTGAAACTCTCAGCTCTCACAAGCATCAGCTATGTGAGGTAAATACGGCAAAATCTGAATGAAAATAAAGACAGCCATATTGCCTAACTCTTAATTTACTATTTCAAATCAATGTAGCTGGCCACAATATTGGATTAAGAATTCAACATTAATAGAAATAGTCATGGAGAAATCACAGAATACCAATTATTTGCCAATATCATAATCAATATGAATTTATTGAGCTGCTACTATGAAATAGTGTTAGGCATAAAAGAGCAAATATCCACTCCTTGAGGTTTTAATGGCAATCAAAACCATAATTACATAAGTATAAAAAAACTGCTTCAGTCCAACAAAAATTTATCAGTATAATAATTAGGTGTCAGATTTCAGTTGAATGCAATAATTCCATCTGCTAACACCAAAATAAACACCCTAGATTGACTTGAAATAATATTACTACCATCATCTACCCCTTACTCTTCAGAAAGAGAAGTACAGACCCTGTAATCAGAGTTTCAAGTTAAATAAATTTGCTCTGCATCTATCTGGGCTTCTTTGACACTTGACAAACTGTATGCATGTCCCAGTTTAATTTTAGATATTTCACAGCTTTTGTTATGCTTAAAGTAAAAAAAAAAATCTCTTTAGACCTGGTTTCTCTTTTATGTAATGTTAAATACATAAAAGAAAAGGATAAACTTTGTAAGGGCAGATAGCCAAAGAATGTGAGATCTCAGTAGGCATTTCTGATTTCAGACCTTGGTACGCTCAGGACTATAGTGTTTCTCACCCACCACAATCTCAAGAGCAGTTTTGTTGTCTTCTCCCTTTTCATTGAAGAATGAAAGGAGAAACTTATCAAAGTGATGTTTGTCAGTTACAAGCTAATAAGAAAGTAGAATTTAGTTTTCCAGTTTATTTGGGAGGAATGGAGATTGTACAATGTAATAAATCTGTTGATAAAGATATGAACTTTTTGCCTTTTTATTTCCTGGAGGTGGAACTACGCAATTTTGAAGACTCCGATGACATCTGCAGTTAATGATTATTTAAAATATGCTCTCATGAGAAAGTCTGTATCTTTTTAAAATCCTAGTTAGTAGAAATTAATATGCTTTACTTTATATTTTCCTTTTATGTCAATTTGAATGATCATATTTAAGGTATTAATGGAATCTGCCATCTATTGATAAGCTATTAAGAAAACAGAGTTCAGAATAAATTAACTTATTGCAGTCAGGAGCAGTATGTTCAGCTTCACAGCTCTTAAAACTGAATTACTGAAAATGGAGTATGAACTCAAATTCTCTTTATTGTTCTGTTAAATGACCTTGGTTACATCACACTGAACACATTTTTTCCTTTATCAAAATATCAAACCCTTTAAAGGAATAATTAATAGAATTGTAGATACAGTGCCACTTTATACATAGCTTCAAAAATCGAAGTATCTCATTTGCTTTCATGGGGAAGATATCACTGCGTTGTATCAAAAAAATGCATAAAAGCTCAGCATACAGAGAAAAAGCTGAAGGACATTGCAAACAGAAGCATACTCCAAGAGGTAAAGTTTTGAGACAGAAAATGGCATATGAAGGAAAAGTCTCAACATATAATAGGATTGAATGACTTTTTAACATTCCACTGCTTGCTGACTTCTTGGTTTTTATGCCAAGCAAAAACTCAATGAATCAGAAACACTGTTCAGACACAATATAATTTTTTTTTTTTTTTTTTTTTTTTGAGATGGAGTCTCGCTCTGTCGCCCAGGCTGGAGTGCAGTGGCGCAATCTCGCCTGCAAGCTACGCCTCCCGGGTTCATGCCATTCCCCTGCCTCAGCCTCCCAATTAGCTGGGACTACAGGTGCCTGCCACCGCACCTGGCTAATTTTTTGTATTTTTAGTAGAGACGGGGTTTCACTGTGTTAGCCCAGGATCAGATACTATCTTAATCTTTAGTCATTATTTAGTCAATAATCTTTGAGTCATTATTCTCTGTGCACAAGGTAGAGATGATCAAATTATGTGTTATGATAGTAGAAAATAAGTATACAAACATGAGATAAAAATGTTTTAAAAAGTAGTATCTAACTTCACATTAATTTAGGATTTTTTTTTTTTTAAAGACATTTATTCAGCATCAGGGTCAGACTATTACATTTAGCTACCAACAGCATGGGTGCAAAAAAAAAATCTACATTAAAACCTTTGGTTGGAATGCTTTACACTTTGAACAGAACAGAAACTAAAATAACCTGTTATACAATTAGTCACAAATACAGTCCTATTTTTGCCCATACACATGAGTATTTGTCTAAAACATGTCTTCTTTGTAACAGCTAGGCCCTGCCACCGCTGTGCTTGGCTGAGTTCACAAATCTGAAGCTTCCCTGTCAATTCTCTGGCCCTCCTCTTCTGCTAAGCTTTGTTCCCTAATTAAAATCTTCTGCCACTGCCATAGCTACTGCTGCTACTGGAACCACCATAGCCACCTTGATTTTGTGCTTTGGCAAAGTATTGGCCTGCACCACTACAGGGGCCAGAGCTTCCACCTCCAAAGTTTCCTCCCTTCATGGGTCCAAAATTTGAAGACTGATTGTTGTAATTGCCAAAATCATTGTAGCTTCCACCACCTCCAAAATTGCTTCCATCATTACCAAATCCATTATAGCTGTCCCCACTGACACCATATCCACAACCACCATGGCTGCCACCAAAGCCACTATGACCACTGAAGTTTCCTCCACAACCAAAGTTGTCATCTCCACCAAAACCACCTCCATGACCACCACCAACGTTTCCAGAACCACTTCGCTTCTTTGGCTAGAGGAAGCACTAGCCATCTCTTGCTTTGACAGGACTATCTTAGCTTCACAGTTGTGGCCATTCACAGTGTGGTATTTCTGAATGACAATCTTATCCACGGAGTCATCATCGTCAAAGGTAACAAAGGCAAAACCCCTTTTCTTGCCACTGCCTTGATCAGTCATGATTTCAATCACTTCAATTTTCCCATACTGTTCAAAATAATCTCTTAGGTGATGTTCTTCACTGTCTTCTTTAATGCCACCAACAAATATCTTTTTCACAGATAAGTGGGCACCTGGTCTTCGAGAATCTTCTCTTGAGACAGCTCTCTTTGGTTCCATGACTCTTCTATACACTTTGTGTGGCCTTGCATCCATGGCTGCATCCACCTTCTCCATAGTGGCATAAGTGACAAACCCAAAGCCCCTGGAGTGTTTGGTGTTTGAATCTCTCATTACTGCATAGTCCATGAGCATTCCCCATTGCTCAAAATGGCTCCTCAGGCTCTCCGCTGTTGTTTCAAAGCTCAACTCTCCAATGAAGAGCTTCCTCAGCTGTTTGGGTTCTTTAGGAGACTCTGACTTAGACATAATGGCAGGGTGAAGAGAGACTGTAGCGATGCTTCTTCGGCGGCACCCACGGGCTGATTTAGGAGTTAATGGCAGTTATTGTAGAATTTGTCAAAAAGACTGTGATTAGGTTTTCAAATACAGATATCTATTTTGAGAAGTTTGACCCAATGTCGGATTGATAATAAGTTTAATATATTTAACTTGTAATGAATTGTAGACTCTTTAAATTCCAAGATTGTCAGATTCTCAGGTTTGTTTCAAATAACTTACTGCATAACCATGATCTTCAGCTGCTCTAAGGACAATATAAATTTTTAAATCACATTAAATACTCCATTAGAACTACCTTATATCTCCTTTATCAAAAATAATTGCTTATTCTGACAGGTACTAATAACAAAAATGAGTGACTGAGGCAAATATCTCAATCAATCAAGGTTTATTAAGCCAGCTTTAGGGCACTGATATATTAATAGTTTGGATACTTGTCCCCCCAGATCTCATGTTGAAATGCAATCCCCAGTGTTGAAGGTGGGACCTGGTGGGTGTAGTTTGGGTCATTGGGGCAGATTCTTCATAGCTTGGTGCTTTTCTCACAAAAGTGAGTGAGTTGTCCTGAGATTTTGCTGTTTAAAAGTGTGTGGTATATTCTCATTTGCTTCCTTTCTTGCTCCCACTCTCACCGTGAGGTATGTTGGGTCCTCCTTTGCCTTCTACCATGATTGTAAGCTTCCTGAGGCTCATGATTGTAAGCCTCCTGAGGCTTCCTCACCAAAAGTAGATGCCAGCATCATGCATCTTGTGTAATCATCGTTGTTGTGAGCCAATTTAATGTATTTTCTTTATAAATTACCCAGTCTCTGATATTTCTTTACAACAATGCAAGAATGGGGCAACAAGGTGTGGTCAGGAAAAACAAAAGCGACAAACATCCAAAGATATTTTTAAGGGGTTTAGTATTTATACATTTACTTAAACAGGGGAAGGCATGTAGGAAGAATGGCAGGTAGGCAGTATGGCAAACGGTTACATTATCGTGAGACTTTAGTTAGTGCCCAGTAAATCTACATTTTGCATAAGATAAGGGGAATATTTGAAGAAAAAAAATAGTAAAGGAAGAATCAATTATGCAAACATTTCTGGGGAGGTGGGGGAAAGATCAGTCTCCTCTTGTCTTTGTTCTTCACTTGGGAACATAAGCTTGTAATCTACATTATCAGTGTGGAATCTGTGGACTTGAAACAGACTTTAGTTTTAGACCTGAGACCTTTTACCTTTCTGTGGAGATCTGGCTAATGCATTATGTTGGTAATAGTTATTCATTTGGAAGAATGTGTTGCATGACTCAGCTTCGAGGCCTAACTTTCATTTTGGCATAAGGAGTTTGGGGGTCTTGAGATTTTTTTAAAAATTTCCTTCAGACACTATAAATAGTAGTAATAACAACCATTTGCAGAGTATTGCTTTGTACCAGTACTACTCTATATGCTTTTTGTGAATTAACTTGAAATCTTACAACAACCCTACAAGGGTTATTTTTATTTTACAGATGAGGAAATTCAAACTTAGAGGAGGTAAGTCATTTGGCAAGTTCACAAGACATGGTAGAGATTTTATTCCACACTTATTCCATGCTCATTCCAAGCATGTTTGGCTATGATGTCCATACCTTCCCTCTGGTCCACACTGCAGTGGTTATAGTCAAGGGTCAGAGAAGAATCCTGAGAAGCAGAAGGAAACCGTGGTTCTAGAATATGCACAAAAACAACTATGCCTGGTGGTTCATGTCATCATTTTTTGCAAGACTCTTGGACTAATGTTCAAAATCTTGATTCTCTTTCTTGTTTTGTATTTGGATAGTTCTGTCAGGGAAGTAGATTAAGTGGACTTGTATTTGTTTCTTGCCCACAGAGCAGATTTCTATGTACTCTGACTTGCTGCTATGAGACCAGGTCCACTTGATCTGTTTGCCACTCCCTAGATCATCCTATGTTTCCCCATCAGACTATTGAAAGTAAAAGGCACATCCCAGTCATCTGTCACTATCAGTCTTAAAGAAGAGGATAAAATATTTCCACAGGGATACCATACACCCAGCTAAAGATAAGGCCCCAGATGTGGGCTTGTGGACTTAGAATTGGTATAGCCACGTAAGCCTTTGTCTCGGTCTTTATGGGAAACCTAGTACAAATGAACTCCTGTTTTATAACTTTGATATTCCAGCAGAAGAAACATTGCCCAATCCTGCTACTGCAGAAGCTCCATCTCTCTATCTCTCACATCCCACCAGTTTCTGGAAATCTCTAACAGGAGATTTCAGGATAATTCTCAAATAAGGAATCATAATAACAGAGTGGGGTCATCCATCATTCCTCTTTTTCTCTTGTAATTTATTTGCTCCAAAAGTCTCAGGTACTGTTGACATTGTTGCTTGCCTCTCAGAGTCACATGTCATGCTGTATCACACTGCTCTAAGACTGATCTTTAAATGCAGATAACATCTGTTTTCTGCCCTCATGATCTGGTACCATTCCCTCAAATACCCCTATCTGCCACCCCCCCCCACTTGATGTCCTAAATGGAGGTCTGCCTTGCACTCCAAATTTTCACAGAGAATTTAATGCGGTACTCACTCTTGCTGTTACTGCTTGCTCCAATAATACATTGATATAAATGACAGTGGGATCGAGTACCAAAGATAAACATTGATCCAGGGACCCTCTCAAAGTTTTCCGCCCAAACCTTCCTCTTGGTCTTCTGGTAATTCATGCCTTCCCTCCAGTTATGTAATGAATCTTTTTTGGTTTGGTTTGAAGCTCTCCAGTCTGGAGAAAATACTTAAGTCTTCTTTTCTTTAATTTAGAAACATTAACAATAGTTGCATTTATTGAAAACTAGCCAGAGCTGGCATCATTTTGGTTCCTCCCACAATTTCAGACTTCTTTTCCATAATATGTACATGTTTTTTAGCCTATAAAATGTGCTTCGAACACTGACTTTCAAAACCCTGTGGTAGGTTGAATAATGGCCCCCTAAAGATGTCATTGTTCTAATCCCTAGAACCAATAAATATATCACCTTATATTGTAAAAAGGACTTTGCAGAAATGATGAAATTAACAATATTGAAATGAGAATTTTATCCCCAATTATCCTGAGTGGGTCAGATATCATCACAGTGTTGTTATATATAGAAAAGATGCAGGAGGTATTAGAGTTAGACAGAAGGCAATGTGACAGAACAAAGGGACAGAAAGAAAGATATGAAGAAGCTATGCATTGGAGATGCAGGGAGATGCAGAAAGGAAACCATAAGGCAAGGAATGTAGACAGCCTTCGAAGCTGGAAAGATCAAAGAAACACATTCTCCCCTAGGACCTCCAGAACAAACCAGCCTGTGGACACTTTGACTTTAGCTCAGTGAAACTGATTTTTGTCTTTTGGTCTCCCAAACAGTAAGACAATAAATTTATATTGTTTTTAGGTACTAAATTTGTGATCATTTCTTCCAGCAGCATTAAGATACGAATACACTGCGTCCATCTTCAATCAAACTGCTCCCTCTTTGTTCCAGAAATTCCAAAGCCACTACCATCTCTCAGGCACTGCTTAGCTCTTTGCATACATAATTATAATGCATAAATTTAGTAGCAACTACAAAAAGGTATAGCATTTTTAATACAATGAGAAAATAAAGTTTAATCAAGAAACTTAACCTCAAGATCACACAAGAGGTGTTACAGCTGGACTCTATTCCCTAATCCATCAATTATTCATAGCCTATGTTCTTAATCAACATATGAACTGACTGCATCTTCTTTTTTCTTTCCATACATCATTAATGAAGTCTATGTTGGGTTTTTAACCACATTTTAAAATTTAAAATTTACACAGAGGGGATTCTGGATCCCAGGCAGATTTCCTACTAAATACCTCTCATTAAGTGTGTCAAGCCTCCTGCTTGCCTTGGGCCTTACCCCTGAGGTGATGCAATGAAAGTCACATCTATTGTCTCACACACTGGGACACATCCTTCATAGGGTAAGGAGAGGAATAGATGTTTCCTTCTGCTTGTAAAGGAGAAGCAAGAAGTTGTCCCACTACCCTCCTGAAAGGGTCTTCATGGAATACAATGAGCTGGAGCCCTAACTCCAACCCTTTGGGATGTAAATATCTTTCCCCTAGAACCTAGTAGCCCTCTGGTCTTCACTTTGTGTGTCCTACTGATGTCTTTAGGTTCTGTGGGCTTCATCTCTTTTGATATGTAAACAGTTAGGAAGATGGCATTCCACTCTCCCCAGCACTTTAGGGCTTAATCTAGGGACCAAGTCCTGGATGTAACCTTTGGGTTTTCTTGGGGCAGATTAGAGATATTTCATTATTCTTTTGGATCCATCCACTAACTAGAAAAAATGACTACAGATTTAATTCTCATGGTCTAAGAATAGAAAAAGACTTTTCACAAGAACACTGAGGAATCCAAGGAAGTTTTATTTCCCACAGCCTAAAACATACGTCACTGAGTCAAGGATAAGTTGGTAATGGCATTTACAGAGCTTCCAGAATGGTTCACATTTATTTATTGCTATACAATTTAAAAATTGTTTTTCCATCTCATCTTTTGTATTCTGAGAACATAACATTGGGGTTACATAGAGACCATTATACTCACTTTTCAGGGTTGGAAATAGAGTCTGTAATCGTTTCCTGACTACAGTTACCCAGCTGCTTAGGACAAGCCTGCACTTGCTCCCAGGCACCAACCTAGGCCCCTTCCCTCTGCTGCAGGCAATAAACTAGGGCTCAGGAGTCCAGGGACATGTGCTGAATCAGAAACACACACACACACACACACACACAAAGAAAAAAGAAAACCTTGCTCTCCCCTCCTCCACCAATTTGTCTCCTTTTTGGATTTGGAAGGTGTTCTTTCCCAGAAGGCTCAGATCTTTCCCTAACATGAGATGACAGCCTTTGTTCCTAATGTGGAGTCTAGGTACTCTCCTGCCATTCTGGGGCAATTTGAATTCAAATTTATAGGCTTAGAAAACGTTTAAACCATTATTACACCTGTAAAGAACTGGATCTGCGTTCAATTCAGTAATTATTATCTCTCCATTAAGGTTGGAAAATGAAACCTTTCTCAACTAGACCTTTACACATGTAAAGTACTCAGGCACTCACGTTTTCTTTTTCTTTTTTCCATTGCACAAATTGCTTGAGTTCTAAAGAAGAATCCACTTTACTGTAAGGTAGCTCCCAGCTTCATTAAGAAAAAAAATGCATAATCAGAAAACCATTAACAGCTTGATTTGAATGAGAGCTCTTTTAAAAATATCTATTAAAATTGGAAAAATTTTAAAGATGTAAAATTGAATAATAGGTTGGTTGTAGTGAAACAAGATGGATATTTTATATAAAACATGTATTTTAAAGGTGGGGATCTGCCTTTGAAAAAGCATCAAATATGCTTTCTTGAACAAGAGAGAAACAAGGGAAATGCTGCCTAGTGGCAACTGTCCAGTGGACCTGAGCCATGGTCTGTTGTAAAGTCCTACCATCTTGAGTACTCAAGAAAAACAAAAGGTTGAAAAGTATGAAACAAAACTAGGCATGATATTTTCGGAAAGGTTTTATTTTCATGGTTTTCTTCTGTTAAAATACATCGATAAATAAACTCTATTATTCCAAATCATAGAGGAACATTACATAATTAATACAAAACAAAGCATCATGTCTCACAAGGAAGACATAAAATATCCAAAGGATAATTAGAACATTGTAGTTTTTATAGCTTCAACATCAGAAATCTTGACAGTTTTGATAAATAACAACTGACATTCTTCTAAACAGTTACAAAAATAGATGGGACATACATGCATTTATCTTAACAGTGATCTGACTATTGGCTTGGATCCCCACTATTTATTTTTAGCTGCTATCACAATGTCTGGCATGATGTGATCTCTTTCCCACCATTTAATTAATGGAGAACATGTAAAATCCATCATCGTCAAGTTAGATGACAGTAAAAACTGAACTTTGGTTTAACACAAAAATACCTTTCAAAATGACAGTACAGTGAATTACCAAATACATTCATATTTTTCAATATCAGAAAGAACCTTAATAGACAAGCTTTGAAAAATACATACATACATACATATATCAATAATTAGAAGTACCTTCATAAGAAGCAGTTAAACACATTAAACACAGTCCAAGTGCGCCCAGGAGCTAATTGTTTTTCTTCTTTCACTTTGATTCCTCTAAGAATAGACTCCTTTAGGAATTGTAGCGGATATGCTTTCTCCTTCTCTCTAGGTCCGTTAGCGTTGCCACTGTGATGAAAAAATGCTGTTAGTAGGTACTCAGGAAACTGATCCCACCGACCATTTTTCCCACCTTAGATCCTTACCTTCTAGGGTTTTTCAAACGTGATCGTTCCTCCTAGCCCACACTAAGTGGTTATTACTTGTAGGAAAGTTGTTCTGTGTAGCCAAATAAAGCCCCAGGCTCTGGGATGCTATTTAACTAGAAATAGTGGACCTGTGGTCATAACTGTATTATTTGCTTCAAAAAGTGAAACAAGGGTTATAAATAGGTTAAAAATCTACATGCATGACTTCACCTAAGGTTCACAGCAAACGTTTTGAAGTAGCTATTATTGTTTTCAGATTTTGTTAAGACTCAGGATACTGACAGGTACAGCCCAGACATGAACGACTCATGAGGGTCTGACTGGAAAGTCTCTACTTTTCACCAGGGAGAGTTAAGAGTCCCACTGTGCCCCCAAATCAGGGGGGTTCACTTTTCAGGTCTGATGCCCATGAGGGAGTGAGACAAACATCCTGAAATAGGTAGGAGGCATTTTAGCATCATTAGCCAAATTCACATAATCTTAGAGAAAGGCACATTTATCCTCACTTATTTCAGTAGGGGTTAGGCCCGGGAATGGAGGGCACTGAAGTACTGAAATATCCTCTGGCACCAGAGCAGATTAATAACCTTAATGGCAACTTTAACTGTGAAAATAATAATCACATTTCTAGTCCTTCAACTAACCCCCGGGTTTCCCTTATTTTATTTTTTGGGGCCAGATGCCTGTGTACATGCAAACTCACCTGTTCAGCGTCTTTTGGATGATTTTCTGAACCATGGGTGCTGTGAGGTTGAGACACACTTTCTGCCCATTCTTGAGTGCGGCTCTGCAGAGGGAAGGGAATCTCGTGAGGCAGGAGGTCGGGCTGGGGACAGGGTTGGGGCAGCAGGAGGGTCTGGGACGCGGGCGGTGGCAGCGGTAGCGCAGCGCCGGACTTACATGACTTCGGTTTGGGCGCAGTGGGGTCCAGGGAACTTCACGTTCACACTTCGGATGTTCTTGGGGTGAATTCCCTGCAAGGTCTGCAAGCACTGGCAGCGCAGTTCAGTGACCACGGGTGCTCCTACGGAAGAAGAGACTCGCTGGCTGAGCGGGACTGTTGGCGCGGGGCGTCACCCCAGCTGTGTCTCGCCCCGGGGACCCTAGGGCGCCGGGACCCACCTGCCGCGCGCCGGCAGGTGGCCACCAGGAGCACGAACAGCAGCAGCGCCACCCGCAGGAGCCGGGGAGGGCCGGGGGCAGCGTGGGGTGCGGCGCAGGCCATCAGGCTCAGAAGGCTGGTCGGGCGGCGGTGCGAGGAGCAGGGGAACTGACAGGGAGGTGCCTGCAGCCCAGGCTCTGTGGCTGCGCGAGATCGGTGAACCGTTTTAATGCATGGTTGGTGCTGAAAAGTCTGGAACCCCTGGGTCAGGGAAATTCTCGGAGCTCCAGGTCGATCCCGAGTACGCAAGAAAAGGGCTGGCCCTGCCCCCTGGGTGGCGGGTGGTGGGCGGTGGCTGGTTACCCACTGGTGCCGCCTCCCCGGTTCGCCTTCCAGAGTAACTCCTGTGGACTGTGGGATATTCGCTTCTGCTCCAAATCCCTGGAAGGGCATTGAGTCCACCTCGCTGGAAATACCGCCTGCGGGGAAGGACCCTGGACAGGGAGGAGAGTAAGAGCTGGGACGGATCCCTGAGAACCACAACAAGGGAGTCACGAACTCTTTAGAAGACAGTGATAACTACTTAGTTAATAGGGTTGGGATGCGGGATTTAAGAGAAATTAAGGAGGGCCTAGAAGGCTAGATTTTGTTTGGCTAGCTATCTTCTAGATATCGTATTCTCTATCTAATTAACCTTTCTCTGTATTCAGTCTCTGCTTTTCGGTTTAGCATATTTCACATATATCTGAAATCAATGCTCCCTGTAAAAATACAGCAGCCATCATGTCAGATTCCAGAGAAGAATGTTCTGCTTGTTCCTTGTGTTGCATATTCTCTAATCACACATGGAATATCTTGTTTACGTTTTCCATTTGGTGGCAACAGATTATCAGTCAAAAGTCGAATTCAGTGTTAGTTTCAGTGGAAGCCCAGGCTGTAACATGACCTCTTTTTTTCCTATCCTGCATAACTTCCTTCTTCCCTCTGAAATATTGGGACTTCCAAAAGTTCCTAGAGATCTCCTTCTCCCCCTACCAGAGGTTCAGATTTGATATATGACATAATGGAATTGGCTATCACTCTGAAGCTGGGCACTGGCTGTCACTCCCATATGTCACAGATTTGATCTATGACATGAAGGACTTGCTGGGTCCCGCAGTCTCATGGACTATTTCTGGTTCTCTGACTTTGGACGGCACAGCACATGACACTGGGATGTGGGTACCTGGTGTGCAAGCACTCTTCCCACTGAAGCAGCAGATATCCGTTCAGATGAAATACGAACACCAGATCCCACATAGGGGCACGTTCCATTTACTATCAGACTCTCTGGTATTTGATGTTGGACCTGCTTTCTCTGGAAACATAGGCATTGCCGCTTTCTGATCATGAATTTCAGCCTTTTAACCCGACGCCTCTATCACTTTTTCCACAGTTTTAGAGAATTTATTTTGATTCATCATCAGGTTTTAGAGGGCTTTAGTGTGAATCTCCAAGTCAGTTTCAGACCTCTCTGAGACATGGAGTAAAACAGAGAGAAGAGAGGAGAAAGGAATGGCCTCTGCCTAGAGTACAGAGCTCTGCGCAGCCCAGTTCAAGGCATAAGAGCCCTTGCCCCTAGCCAAACACAGGGCAATACAACTTGGCTGCCTGCATTTAGTTGCAGAGCATCACCTGCAGATTATTTAACCTCTGTGTGCTAAACCCAAGGTAGTTATGAGAAATGAGTCAACATTTGTAAGAGTCGTCATGGATTAAGTGCCGTATAAAAGTTTTTTAAATAAAGAAAACGGAAATAGCTTTTCCCAATGTTGTCTAAACAGAAAATCAACCTGCTATGAATTATTCTATAAAGAAGAAAAGAGGATCTAATAAAAGATTCACTACCTAATTTTTTTACATTTAAAATTTTCTATATACCCACTGCCACCCAACTGTACTTAACTATACACAGCACCTATAGAGCAGTGTGAGTCCTTAAGAAATCAAAGCAGGTCCTAGAATGAAGCCTATTCATATAAATGCAATTTCAGTGTCCAAAATGTCCTCATAGCTACTGGTGCTCACAGGGACCTGTGCTGTCATTACAGTAATCTTGGTCAAGGGGTGGAAAGGTGTTCTAGAATGTTGTGTTGCTTTAAAACAGATCCTACCATTAGTATTTCTGTTCCAAACTTTTTCAATTATTTCCTTTCTAACATTTTCCTGATTACTTAAATTCCATGGCAGAAAGGATACAAGAAAAGCCTTGGCGCAATGGAGGACAAAATACAAAGTGCCGTAAATGTCTTCAGCCATTTCAAGCTATCATAAATGCTGCAAACTTCTAAATTTAAAAAAAAAAAAAAAAAAAAAAGACAAAACACACACACACACACACACACACACACACACAAACTCAAGGCTGCTCTGCCTATGGAACAGCCATTCTTTCGCTTCTGTATTTCTCTAATAAACTTGCTTTCGCTTAAAAGATAAATTAAAAAATAAACTCAGGAATTTACAAAAAATTAACATGAAATTAAATTTTCCATATCTGACTTTCAGAAAGGAAGATACATCTGTACTTTACTAGGAGATGCACTTAGATGGGAGGGGGGACATATTTTACTGTTGAGACAGATCCTTGATTTATTTTGTAGCCCCAGTTTCAAACACTTTATCTGTAAAAAGAAGTTTAAATATAAAAACTCCCTCTTATTTATTGGAAGAGATGTACAAAATCCATGACTATATTAAAAAGTACTTGAGCATGATCCTAAGAGAAAAACCCAGAGAATTAAGAAATTCAAATTTGTATTGGGGGTAAGAAATGACATATAATTTCCAGGTTATAAAGTATGTGACTCACTCATGAATGATTGAAAGGTTGTGTGATTACCCCTTTTATTATTACCCTTTTTGGGGGATTTGATGATAAACTGGCCTAGAAATATGAAATTGATTCTTTAAAATGTGAAAAATGTAAATGTTTTGTTTTCTAATGGTAGTTGTAATACATGTACACTGTATAAAGTTTATCATAGCAAGGCATGAAGAGTTTTTTTCTCTCTCTAATCTCTCTTCACGTTTCTCTATGAAACCGAATTTAATGGGTCGCTGAAAATTTGCTTGCTTTTCTTCAATAAACATAGGACTTAATAGCACATCGTAGGCTTACATACTCCCATTGTGGATTATGTACTCTGCAGGAAAGCTGTAAAACCTCATCCCTGTTTGTCTCCAATGACTCTGGTTCATACTAAGCACTCTACAAATATTTGTTGAAATACTGCATAAATGAATGGCTTTGGGCCACTGTTTTAGAATCAAAGTGTCCTGAGGTGAGTACATATGGAAATTGCCCTTGAAGGACTGCAGCATGTCCTTGTTTTTTGTTGCCTTTTTCACCTCTCAGTACCGAATAAAACCTCTCAGTAGACCTAAGTAAACCCAGATGATACAGCTGGGCCAGAGCCAGAGTTTAAATTTTAGAGTAAGAGCTAAGGAAAAGTATCTTACCTGGGACAGCTCATTTCAGAATATGAACCTTGGCTTAGATATCTCTGAAGCTAATTTCTGCCAAGTTCAAAGAACACAGATGGGACCTGCAAAGGCATTCAAAGCCAGAAGACCTGAGCTGCTTAAGTCTGGAACAAAATAGGAGAAATGTCAGAAATAAAGCAAGGGAGTTTGTCCCAGATGGAGCTGGAGTATCTGTGCTTGGTCTTTATGGATCATCTGTCTCATGGAGGATGGGAGGAGCCAGCTAATTCAAGGTTCATTATATAGACAGAAAGTGAGAAGATAATAGGTACACTTCCCACACGTTTTTAAATTAATCTATGTGTATAAGGCACAGTGATAAATTTAGTAGAAGAGGTAAAGTTGGATAAAGTCCAACTTCTAATGCAAAATTCTATTTAGCCTGTCTACTTTCTTTTGCAATGCTAGATTGTTTATTTTTCTGTTTCTGGCATGATAATCTGATGACATGATCCATCTACAAATACTTAAAATCATTCGGTTATCATTGAGAATCATTCAATATATTAGATTTTGTCAGTTTTCTTGGGGGGTAAGGGGGTGGTTATTGGCTTTTCAAAGTGTTTTATACATTGTTTTGCCACTCCATTTTCCTAAGATCCTTTCCTGAACTATTCAGAACTGGTTATTAATTAAATAAATGATACTATGATCACATAATGTAAAAAAAATCTGAAATACGGGACTGCCAAAATTGCGAAAGAGTAAGGAAATGAGAAAACTTCTCTTGGAAATAATTACATAATAAATTTGTTTTGGAAATTAAAACATCATTATGACTTGATATTCTGGAAATAACATTTAGGAAGCTGAGAGATGAATGTATAAACCACAAATGGAAAAATAGCATACATAGCATAAAAACATAGACTTCAGCTAAGAAAAGTTTGAATAATCATAAAAACTTGACTTAAATATCCTGCCATAGTATTTTTCAATGTTCCTTATCCTCTAATTTTTTGGTCAGGAATATTTTTGGTTTAATTTTTTTCTTTCTGGGCTCTGTTCATATATTCAGAAGAGACTTCTGAACAACCCTGATTTCAGAGGGACGACTTTGCTGGTGTGTGATTGAGTTAGTTCATTGATTGACATTTTTGAAGTAGTTACAGATACTAAAGAAATAGAAGATTTAATTACATACTTATGGAAATTATGGTGAAAGTGGAGACACAAGAACTTGGTTGTGTATAATATACCATCTGTATGTTACACATTACAGTAAATATCTACTATCAAATAATATTTAGTGAGCATATATTGTAGCATCTGTGTATGATTGGACTATGTGAATGGACAGATGAGGGGAACTCTTAATAGAGTCCCTAATAGTTACAAATGTGACTGTAATGAAATGTCAAACAAATCACTTATGAGACAAATGGCATGAGCATGTCATAATGTCTATAAATAACTTGGCAAGATCTGTGAGCCTAGCATGGTCAGGAGTTGGGAAAACAGTATTTTTAATGTTCAACCAACTTTCTGTTGGCTGAATGCCTTATCGTCAACACTAGACTGCATCATTACATTGGATTGCTAACTACAGTAATATTCCTCTTCATGTAGTTAATATTTGACAAATATTTTTTAGCTCCTATTCTATTATGCATTTTTCTGAAATATGGAATGAAGATATGGACTAGGCTTGGCCCTTACTGGCTGTTTTACAGTAGAAAAACAGTCAGATAAATGAATAATCACAGTGCAATTTAATAGGTATTGTGATGGAGGTAAGTACAAATTGCTTTATTCTTTATTTCCTAATAGTTCCTATGGTCAGCCCTAGAATGAGAAAAGAAGATTAATTCTCCAACACAGCTTATTAGTAAAACTGATTGTTCCAACTCTGCTTGTTGTCTGCCTTGCTTTCAGATTTTATTGCCTCTCACCACAAATGCTGGGGTACATGAGAAATTTTGTTAAATGTAATGCACAATTATCAAGTCAAAGTATGCAGGGTATCTATCACCAAAGTCAAACACATTTTTATTAAATACAGTCATCCTACTCTGCTCTCAAACATTGAATTTCTTCCATTTGTCTTACCATATGCTTATACTCTTTAACCCATTTTTTTTTCATTCTTTCCCTTCCCTCCCTTTCATGCTTCTCAGTATCTCTAATTTATTTTACTTCTCCCTGCCGTCATGTGTTCAAATGTTTAGCTTCTACATATAAATGAGAACAGGCAATATTTGTCTATAAGTGCCTGGTTCATTTCACTTAAGATAATGATCTCCAGTTCCACTCATGTTTCTTTAATTGACATAATTTCATTCTTTTCATGGCTGAATTGTATTCATATATATACATATTTGCTTTATTTATTCAACTGTTGATGGGCAATTAGGTTGATTATATATCTTTTCTATTGTGAGCAGTCAGTCCTGTAATAAACATGTGAGTGCTGATATCCTTTTGATATATTGATTTATTTTCCTTTGGGTAGATACCCAGGGGTGGGATTGCTGGATCAAATGGTAATCCTATTTTTAGCTTTATGAGAAATTTTCATACTGTTTTCCATAGTGACTGTACTAGTTTACATTTCCATGAACAGTGCATAAAAATTCTCTTTTCTCTGCATTCTCCCCAACATCTGTCATTTTCTGTCTTTTTGATAATAGCCATTCTGATTGGATTTAGATTATACCTCATTGTGGGTTTGATTTGTGTTTCTCTGATAATTAGTGATGTTGAGTATATTTTCATATACCTGTTGATTATTTGTTTGTCTTCTTTTGAGAAATGAAATGTCTCATTTCCTTTGCCCACTTTTTTAATGGTTTTTTTTCCTGTTAAGTTGTTTTTCTTGTATAGTCTAGATACTAGTCCACTGTTGAAAGACTAGCTTGCAAAGTGTTCTCCCGTTTGACAGGTTGTTCCTTCCCTCTATTTATTACTTCTTTTGCTGTACAGAAGCTTTTTATTTTAATTAAGTGCCATTTATTTATTTTTATTTTTCTTGTCTGTGCTTTTGAAATCTTAGTCATAAATTATTTGCTTAGACTAATGTCCAGGAGAATTTTTCCCAGATTTTCTTCTAATATTTTTATAGTTTCAGGTTTTATAGCTAAGTATTTAATGTTTTTGTGGGGTTTCTTTTGCATATGTTGAGGATTAGGAGTCCACTTTCCCATGGCTATCCAATTTTCCCAGAACTACTTATTGAATAGCACATCCTCCTGCTAATGTAGGTTCTCACCGTCTTTGTTGAAGATCTGTTGGCTGTAAATATGTGGCTTTATTTCTGGGTTCTCTATTCTATTCAATAGGTCTATGTGTCTATTTTTATACCAATACTATGCAGTTTTGATAACTATAATCATGTAATATATTTTGAAGTAAGGTAATCTTATCCTTTTTACTTTGTTCTTTTTGTTCAGGATTTCATTGGCTATTTGGTCTCTGTTTGGGTTTCGTATAAATTTTAGGTTTGATTTTTCTAAATCTGTGAATTATTGGGGGAACCCATCCCTGATAATCCAACCTGAGTCCTTTTCTATTTTCCCTAAGTGTTGACTGGTCTGAGAAATAAATGGAAAGAGTACAAAAGAGAGAAATTTTAAAACTGACTGTCCAGGAGAGGCATCATTTGTCAGCAGGTTCTGTGATGCCCCACAAGTTGCAAAACCAGCAAGTTTTTATTAGTGATTTTCAAACTGGGAGAGGGTGTATGAATAGAGTGTGGGTCACTGAGATCACATGCTTCACAAGGTAATAAAATATCATGAGGAAAATGGAGGCAGGGCGAGATCACAGGATTAGGGCGAAATTAAAATTTCTAGTGAAGTTTCGGGCATGCATTGTCATTGATTACATTTATGAGGAGACAGCGTTTGAGAACAGACAACTAGTATGACCAAAATTTATTAGGTGGGAATTTCCTCATCCTAATGAGGCTGGGAGCACTACCGGAGACTGGGACTTATTTCATCCCTTATCTACAACCATAAAAGGCAGACGTCCCTAGAGCAGCCATTTTAGAGTCCTACCCCTAGGCACACATTCTCTTTCTCAGGGTTGTTCCTTGCTGAGAAAAAGAATTCAGCAATATTTCTCCTATTTGCTTTTGAAAGAAGAGAAATATGATTATGTTCTGCCCTGCTCTCAGGCAGCCAGATCTAATGGTTATCTCCCTTGTTCCCTGAACATCACTGTTACCCTGTTCTTAAGGTGTCCAGATTTCATATTGTTCAAACGCACATGCTCTACAAACAATTTGTGCAGTTAACGCAATCATCACAGGGTCCTGAGGCAATATACATCCTTAGCTTTTGAAGATGACAGGATTAAGTAATTAAAGACAGGCATAGGAAATTATAAGAGTATTGACTGGGGAAGTAATAAATGTCCATGAAATCTTCATAATTTATGTTCAGAGACTGCAGTAAACAGGTATAAGAAATTATAAAAAGTGTTAATTTGGGGAACCAATAAATGTCCATGAAATCTTCACAATTTATATTCTTCTGCCATGACTTCAGCTGGTCCCTCTGTTCAGGGTCACCATCTTCCTGCAACATCTCTCCCTTTCTTTATATATAAATGTGCCAGGGTGATGAAGGCTTGTTCATTCTCTCGATTTTGATGAAGGATTCTTTGGTCCGGCACACTAAAGTCAAGCTGATTAAACAGAAAAACATAATTCCAAAATTTACTACAGTGGAACCCCCAATAGACTTAATCCAAGTCGTGGGGTTTAGTCCATAAAGATTTTCTGCCACCTCATCTAACACCTCAACTCCAGGCAGAATGGACAAGTGAGCTTGAGAGGCTTCAAAAATGTATTTCTTTAATTTAGTTATGTCCAATGATAAATTATCTTTCCTACCCAGAAGGTGTCCTTTGACCATTTCCCATGAATTATTAGTCTCATTGTAGGAATACGGGGTGATATGGAAATCCAAAGTGTTCCAATCTCACTGCATTTGCATGTGACATTCAAGACTCACTACCTGATATCCAAGCCAAATAACAGACTGTCTTAAATCATTAATTTGATTAGCCAATTTTTGATCACTGCCTTGTTGATAATTCCACATTTGGGTGGAATTGGCTTGCCAATTGTTAACAAAATGAGCCATTTGAATAGATTGGTGTAATGCCATTCCAACAGTGGTGGCCATTGCAGTGACTATAATTAGGCCAATGATCACAACAATTAAAGTGAAAACAAATTTCTTAGATCTTTTTAGAATTCTCCGTAACACTTCATTAACTAAATCTATTGAAGGGGAGGATTCCCAAGGTCTGGGCAAAGTTACCAGAATCCAGATTCCTTCTTGAGCTCAAACCAACATTACACTTTTCCTGGAGTCAAAATGGGAGTTAATACAAGTGTGTAAATGACAATGCAATGGACTGTTTGATTGTTCATCCAAATTTTGATATTTCCCACTAATAGCATCTAAGGAGGCTTAATACAACTCTGTATGGGAACAGTCAGGTTGGAGGTAAGTAAAGCAGAATGTCTGGTTCTACGTTAATACTGAGAGAGGGAAATGGTAGTGGGGACAACAGAGAGAATAGTTTCCCCTTCCCATACTCGCAGCCCAGACATGGCAATAGCCAATTTCCAAAATTTTGAGTGCTCTGGGCTCAGAATGGGGAGTATCATATGAGGTCTCACAAGGATAATGCCTTTATCTTCCCATTTTAAGGGCAGGAATGAGCTGAACCTCCTATGTGAAGTAGAATGATGATTCTCATTCTCCCAATAAGAAATAAAATAAGTAGCCTCTGGGAATTGCCTTCCACTAGAAGAGCAATTTTTTTTAAATAGCCCATTGGTGCCCAGTATATTACTAAACCATACGAGTTATTTTTTAATATTATTGCATGTGAATTAACACAGTCCTCCCAAATTAAAGTTTTAGATGGGCCCTCAAACTTTTTAGGGCATGGTTTTCCTGCAGGCTTGTATTGAAAATAAGGGGTATCTCCCATTACTCGTCCTTTCATGTGTTTTAAGGGAGAGGCCAGAGACCAAATGTCCTGGTTCCTCTGTAGTTGATCTCTCTGGAAGATAAGCAGCCCAGACTTGAGTTTCTAGATGGATACAACCAGCTGCAAGTCCGAGGCACAGAGGAGGGTATTTATAACCCATGGTAACATTAAATTCAGTGCCTTCTTCTCCTGGTTGAGTGGAGCAATGGTCATCTGTAGCTCCAGGAATTCACACGCTATCGTTAGTGTGGATTTCTGCAGGAGCATCTATCCAGGTGAGAGGTTGAATAAGTGGAGGAAAAGGCACATAAGCCCAATAAGAATAATTTTGTGTAACAGGTAAATCAGTGTGAGAGGAAACTGGTGAGTCAGAAAGTATAAGGAGGAGAATAATTAAATAAAACCCATTGTAAAAGAGATTGAGTGCTGAAGGAGGAAGAGAACAGAGGGATGTTATTTTCAAGCTAATAGAAATGGTGAGATTTTTAGGTTTGTAAGGAGAAAAAGAAAGGTAATCAGGAGAAGTGGGATTAGTTAGATGGGTCTCCATTGCCATTAGGGAGAATTGAATCAGACCCATTGTGATTTGGTGTGCCTGCTTCTGAGGAGTTGGCACAGATCTCACCACATCTGAGGGAAGTCTCCAACACAGACATCTTTTCCCTGTGGTTTTTGTTTGATGATGTCCTGGTGAAACACAAGCATATCCTTTTTTCCACGTTAAGTAGAATTAGAGACAATATTTAAAGGTTTGGGGAAATCCTATAAGGCAGTAATTATAGCAATTAACTCTGCCTTTTGAGTAGAGGTATACGAGGTAGAAATAAGCTTGTCTGTAGGACCTACATAACCAGCATTGCCATTACTGCAGTCATCAGTGAATGCTGTAATGGCCTCAGGAATGGGCTGATCTTTGGTTAATCCAGGGACCACCCAAGATGTCATTTTTATAAAATCAAACAATTTGTTATTTGCATTATGATTATCAATAATGCCAATGAAATCAGCCAAGTGAATTTGCCACAGTATGGAATGTTGAAAGGCAGCTTGAACTTCGAGCCAATTTAAAGGAACTACAATTAAATTCTGATCAAATCTGGAAATTTTAGGTATTATACACCATGCATGTCCAATTACAGTGGACTTTTGGTCCAGAAAAACAGACAAAGTTTTTGACACAGAATGAGGAAGAAAACACCACTCCACTAAATCATTATGTTGAACTATTAGTTCAGTAGGTGAGCATAATGAAGTGAAAACCAGAAGCTGAAAAGACCGAAATGGCTGTACTCTAGATAACTGGGTGGTCTGGATTCTTTCCTCTACAAATTTCAGTTCTAGTGTAGCCTCAGGGGTCAAAGTCCTGGGACTGCATAGATTGGAATCTCTCCACAGCGTAGAAAACAAGTTAGACAGCGCATAGGTTGAAATGCCTAAAGTATGTCTTATATAATTAATGTTACCTAAAAATTTTTGGAAGTCATTTAAATTTTTAAAGAATCTCTCCTAATTTGAACTTTTTGAGATTGCATACATTGTTTATCGACCACCATTCCTAAATATTGAACAGGAGCGGTCTGTTGAATTTTATCCTGAGTGATGTGTAATCCAGCCTCTGTAACATGGCAGCTCAAAATTTGATAACAGTCAATTAGTTCTTTATCAGTGGGGGCAGCAATTAAAATATAATCAAGGTAATGAAGAATATAGGCCTGGGGAAATTGGGCTTGAACTGGTGAAAGCACTTGTCCAACATAAAGATGGCAGATTGTAAGGCTATTCAGCATTCCCTGAGGAAGTATTTTACATTGATAATGAGCTGCAGGCTCCTGATTATTGATAAATGGTACAGTAAAAGCAAATTTTTCACAGTCTGATTTATGTAAAGCAATATGAAAAAAACAATCGTTAAGATCAATAACTATGAGAGGCCAATATTTAAGTATTAAAGCAGGGGCAGGCATGCTGGGTTGGATGGCTTCCATAGGTTTAATTACTGCGTTAATGGCCCTTAAATTGGTTACCATCCGCCACTTGCCTGATTTCTTTTTTACTGGAAACACAGCAGAATTTCAGGGGGAAAGAGAACGTTTCACATTTTAAAGTTGTAACTCTTCAGAACCGAGTGAATTAAAGCCTCCAGTTTTTCTTTAGAAAGTGGCCACTCCTGAATCCAAATGGGAGAGGGCCTGGAGAATTATAGGTAAATTGTAGTTTGGTTCTGGAGCCATTAGCTGAGGCAAGAGGTTTGAAGAGAGAAGAATTAGCATATCTATAGTCCAGAGCTGTGTGAGTCATGGCCCTGGAGCTTCAATTACTGGCTCTTCATGAAAAGAAGTAAGATAATTAGTGGGTAACTTAAGCCAAAGTCTTAGGAGTTAGACACCGAATTTTCAGCATCCTTAGGTGGGGGAGGAGTAGCTGAAGGGAGAGGCTGATCAGATAATGAAGGTTGTGTGGGACAGGAAAGTTGAGCAGGTATTAGGAGGGCACTTACCAAAGCCCAATCACCCCAGTGACAGGAACATAATTCCTTGTCGAGACCAGTTCCCAGAATGTTGAACCAACACAATCCCATAGTTTTACTTATATGGTTCCTTTTTCAGGAAACCAAGGACAGCATTTTCCCACTGCCCTGAATAGAGAGACCATATTATCCATGGTTACTCGGACCCTTCCCTGTTTTAACAGGTCTACATCTAAGGTTCCTTTTTCAGGAAACCAAGGGCAGAATTTTACCACTGCCCTGAACAAAGTGACCATATTTTCCATGGGCACTTGAACTCTTTTCTGTTTTAACCGGAGTTTAATATAGAAGAGATAAATATAATGTTTATACTCCATGTGACCCATAGTTAACCCAGACCATACACAGACTACTCACCAGTCATCAGGGAATCAAACAAGCGTCTCTATGGGCCAAACTGTTGATGTTTCCCTACACCTAACAAAGGGAATTGGGTTCCCACATGCATTTAGGAAAAAAGAAAGACCATTTTGGCTGCCAGATATCAGGGGAACCCACCTTGATAATTCAACATGAGTCCTTTTCTATTTTCCCTAAGTGTCAGCTGGTCTGAGAAATAAAGGGAAAGAGTACAAAAGAGAGAAATTTTAAAGCTGGGTGTCTAGGGGAGACATCACATGTTGGCAGGTTCCGTGATGTCCCACAAGCCTCAAAACCAGCAGGTTTTTATTAGTGATTTTCAAACGGGGAGAGAGTGTATGAATAGAGTGGGTCACAGAGATCACATGATTCACAAGGTAATAAAATATCACAAGGAAAATGGAGGCAGGGCAAGATCACAGGACTGGGGTGAAATTAAAATTGCTAATGAAATTTTGGACACATATATTCATTGATAACATCTTATCAGGAGACAGGGTTTGAGAGCAGACAACTGGTCTGACCAAAATTTATTAGGTGGGAATTTCCTCATCCTAATAAGCCTAGGAGTGCTAGTGGAGACTGGGGCTTATTTCATCCCTTATCTACAACCATAAAAGACAGACATTCCCAGAGTGGTCATTTCAGAGGCCTACCCCTAGGCATGCATTCTCTTTCTCAGGGCTGTACCTTGCTGAGAAAAATAATTCAGCAATATTTCTCCTATTTGCTTTTGAAAAAAGAGAAATATGGCTATGTTCTGCCTGGCTCTCAGGCAGCCAGACCTAATGGTTATCTCCTTTGTTCCCTGAACATCACTGTTACCCTGTTCTTAAGGTGCTCAGATTTCATGTTGTTCAAACACACATGCTCTACAAACAATTTGTGAGTTAACACAATCATCACAGGGTCCTGAGGCGACATACATCCTCAGCTTATGAAGATGATGGGATTAAGTGATTAAAGTAAAGACAGGCATAGGAAATTATAAGAGTGTTGATTGGGGAAGTAATAAATGTCCATGAAATCTCCACAATTTATGTTCAGAGATTGCAGTAAAGGTAGGCATAAGAAATTATAAAAGTATTAATTTGGGGAACTAAAAAATGTCCATGAAATCTTCACAATTTATGTTATTCTGCCATGGCTCCAGCAGGTCCCTCTCTTCGGGGTCCCTGACTTCCAGCAACAGTTACACTGGTATTTTGATAGGGGCTGCATTGAATCTTTAGATTTATTTAAGCAGTATTGTCATTTTAATAATATTAATTCCTCTGATTCATGTGCATGAAATGTCTTTCCATTTGTCTGTGTCATCTTCAATATCTTTCATCAGCATTTTGCAGTTTTCCTTGTAGAGATCTTTCACTTCCTTGTTAAATTTATTACAGGGTAGTTTAATTTTTTGTAGGTATTGTAAATGAGATTGCCATCTTGATTTCATTCTTGGTAGATAAATATTGGTGTATAGAAAGGCTACTGATTTTTGTATTTGATCTTGTATCTTGCAAGTTTACTGAGTTCATTTATCAAATCTAAAGTTTTGTTGATAGAGTCATTAGGTTTTTCTACATATAACATCATATCATTAGCAAATTGGGACAATTTGCCTTCCTCTTTTCCAATTTGGTTGGCTTTTATTTATTTCTCTTACCCGATTGCCTCTGGCTAGGACTTATATTACTATGTTGCAAAGAAGTGGTGAAAGTGGGCATCTTTGTATTGCTTTAAATCATAGAGAAAAGGCTTTCCACGTTTTTCCAATCAGTATGATGTTAGCTGTGGGTTTAGTATATATGGCATTTATTATTTTGATGTATGTTTCCTCTATTCCTATTTGTTGAGAGTTTTTATTATGATGAGATAGTGCATTTTATCAAATGATTTTTTCTACATTTATTGAGGCAATCATATGTTTTTTGTACTTCATACTGTTGATGTAATATATCACATTTATTGATTTGCATATATTGAACCATCCTTGCATCCATGATATGAATTGAACCTGATTATGATGTATTATCTTTCGGATATAATGTTTTATTTGGTTTGCTAGTATTTTGTTGAGGATTTGATGTCTATATTCTTCAGGGATATCGGCCTATAGTTTTGACATTAAGGTAATGCTGGTGGCTTAGAATGACTTAGGGTGAATACTCTCCCCTTCAAATTTTTGAAATAGTTTCAGGAGAATTGGTGTTATTTCTTTGTACATTTAATAGAGTCTTTTTTTTTTTTTTTTAGATGGAGTCTCACTCTGTCACCCAGGCTGGAGTGCAGTGGCACAATCTTGGCTCACTGCAAGCTCTGCCTCCTGGGTTCATGCCATTCTCCTGCCTCAGCCTCCCAGGTAGCTGGGACTACAGGCACTGCCACCATGCCTGGCTAATTTTTTTGCATTTTTAGTAGAGACAAAGTTTCATCGTGTTAGCCAGGATGGTCTCAATCTCCTGAACTTGTGATCTGCCTGCCTCAGCCTCCCAAAGTGCAGGGATTACAGGCATGAGCCACTGTGCCTGGCTGGTAGAATGTTTTTATGATTTTGTATGATTCTGGGCTTTTCTTTGTTGGGAGACTTTTTGTTACAGACTCAATCTAGCTACTCATTATTGGTCTGTTCACATTTTCTATTTCTCCCTGATTTAATCTTTGTACATTGTATATTTTCAAGAATTTTTCCATTTCCTATAGGTTTTCCAGTTTGTTAATCTATAGTGGTTCATAATGATCTTTTGTATTTCTGTTGTATCACTTGTAATGTCTCTTTATTTGCTTATTATTTTGTTTATTATGATTTTGTCTCCTCTCTTCTTGGATAATCTAGTTAGTGGTTCATCAATTTTGTTTATTTTTTTGAATAACCAACATTTTTTGTTGACCCTTTGCACTTTTGTCTCTATTTCTTTTAGTTCTTTTCTGATTTTTATTATTTCCTTTCCTATGTTAATTTTGGGGTTGGCTTATTCTTGCTTCTCTAGTTCTTTGAGGCATGTTGTTAGATTGTTAGTTTGTAATCTTTCTCTTTCTTTCTTTCTTTATTTTTTATTTTATTTTAAGTTCAGGGGTACATGTGCAGGTTTGTTATATAGGTAAACTTGTGTCTTAGGGGTTTGTTGTAGAGATTATTTCATCAACCAGATATTAAGCCTAGTAGCCATTAGCTATTTTTTCTGATCCTTTTTCTCCTCCCACCCTAACTCCATCTTCCAATAGGCCTTAGTGTGTGTTGGTTCCTTATATGTGTCCATGTGTTCTCATCATTTAGCTCCCACTTGTAAGTGACAACATGTGGTTTTTGATTTTCTGTTCCTGCATTGATTTGCCAAGGAAAATGGGCTCGAGTTCCATCCATATTCCTGCAAAGTACATAAGCTTGTTCTTTATTTTTGCTGCATAGTATTCCATGGTGTATATGTAACAATATTTTCTTTATCCAGTCTACATGGTCATTTAAGTTGATTCCATATCTTTGCTATTATGAATAGCACTGGAATGAACATATGTGTGCATGTGTTTTTTTAATAGAATGATTTATATTCCCTTGAGTATATACCCAGTAATGTGATTGCTGGGTTACCTGGTATTTTTTCTAATACTCTGTTGAATAGGTGTAGTGAGAGATGGCATCCTCATCTTGTTTTGATTTAGAAGGGGAATGCTTCCAGCCTTTGCCCATTCAGTGTGATATTGGCTGTGGCTTTGTCATATATGGCTTTTGTTATTAACATGAGTGGGTATTGAATTTTATCAAATGCCTTTTCTGCATCTATTGAGAAAATCATGTGGTGTTTGTCTTTAGTTCTGATTATTTGATGAATCATATTTATTGATTTGCATATGTTGAACCAACCTTGCATCCCAGGGATAAAGCCTACTTACTTGTGGCAGATAAGCTTTTTGATGTGCTGCTGGATTTGGTTTGCCAGTATTCTGTTGAGAATTTTTGCATTGATGTTCATCAAGGATATTGGCTTGAATTTCCTTTTTTGGTTGTTGTTGTATCTCTGCCAGGTTTTGGTATCAGAATGATGCTGGTCTCATAGAATGAATTAAAGAGAAGTCTCTCCTCCACAATTTTTTGGAATTATTTTAGTAGGAAGGGTACCAGCTCTTCTTTGTACATCTGATGTAATCAGTTGTGAATCTGTCTGGCTCTGGGCTTATTTTGGTTGATAGACTATTTATTATTGCCTCAATTTCAGAGCTTATTATTGATCTGTTCAGGGATTCAATTTCTTTCTGGTTCATACTGGGGAGGGTGTGTGCATCCAGTGATTTATCTATTTCTTCTAGATTTTCTAGTTTATGTAGTGGTGTTCATAATATTATCTGATGGTTGTTTGCCTTTCTGGGGGTCAGTGGTAAAATCTCCCTTGTTGTTTCTGATTGTGTTTATTTGAATCTTCTCTTCTTTCTTCTTTATTGGTTTAGCTAGTCGTCTATCTATATGATTAATTTTTTCAAAAACCACTTCCTGAATTTGTTGATATTCTGAATGGTATTTCATGTCTTAATCCCCTTCAGTTCAACTCTGATTTTGGTTATTTCTTGTCTTTTGCCAGCTTTGGGGTTGATTTACTTCCCTAGTTCTTTTAGTTGTGATGTTACATTTTTAAATTAATATTTTTCTAACTTTTTGATGTAGACATTTAGTGCTATAAATTTCCCTCTTAACACTGCCTTGGCTGTGTCCCAGAAATTTTGCTATGTTGTCTCTTTGTTCTTATTAGTTTCAATAAATGTTTCATTTCTGCTTTAATTTTATAACTTACCTGAGAGTCATTCAGGAGCAGATTATTGCATTTTCATGTAAAAGTATAATTTTGAGTGAATTTCTTAGTATTCATTTCTAATTTGATTGCATCATTTATATGGTTTGGCTATGTTGGAACCCAATTTTCACCTTGAACTGTAGTCCTGGTAATCCCCACATGTCATGGAGGGACTCAGTGGGAGGTAACTGAATCATGGGGGTGCATTTGCATTTTCGTATGCTGTTCTTGTAATAGTGAATAAATCTCACAACATCTGATGATTTTATAAAGGACAGTTCCTCTGCACACAAGCTCTTGCCTGCTGCCATGTAAGATGTTCCTTTGCTCTCCCTTTGCATTCTGCTATGATTGTGAGGCCTCCCCAGCCATGTGGAACTGTGAGTCCATTAAACATATTTTTCTTAGCCAGTCTTGGATATATCTTTTTTTTTTTTTTTTTTTTTTTTTTTTGAGATGGAGTCTTGCTCTGTCACCCAGGCTTTAGTGCAGTGGCATGATCTTGGCTCAGTGCAACCTCCACCTCCTGGGTTCAAGCAATTATCCTGCCTCAGCCTCCTGAGTAGCTGATTAAAAACATGCACCACCACACCTGGCAATTTTTTTTTTTTTTTTTTTTTTTAGCAGAGATAGGGTTTTCTCATGTTGTCCAGGCTGGCCTTGAACTCCTGACCTCAAGTGATATGCCCACCTTAGCCTCCCAAAGTGCTGAGATTACAAGTGTAAGCCACTGCACCTGGCCTGGTATGTCTTTTTAGCAGAGTGAGAATAGACTAATACTATAAATCATAACTGTGAGTGAGGCACTGTTGTAAAGATACCTGAAAATGTGGAAGCAACTTTGGAACTGGGTAACAGGCAGAGGTTGGAACAGTTTTGAGGACTCAGAAGAAGACAGGAAAATGTGGGAAAGTTTGGAAATTCCTACATACTTGGAGGGCTCAGAAGACAGGAAGATGTGGGAAAGTTTGGAATTTCCAAGAGACTTGTTGAATGGCTTTGACCAAAATGTTGGTAGTGATATGGACAATAAAGTCCAGGCTGAGGTGGTCTCAGATGGAGATGAGAAACTTGGGAAGTACAGCAAAGGAGACTCTTATTGTACAAAGAGACTGGCAAAATTTTGCTCCTATCCTAGAGATTTGTGGAATTTTGAATTTGAGAGACATGATTTAAGGTATCTACTGGAAGAAATTTCTAAGTGGCAAAGTGTTCAAGAGGAAGCAGAGCATAAAAGTTTGGAAAATTTGTGGCGTGACAATGCAATAGAAAACAAAGACTCATTTTCTGAGAAGAAATTCAAGCCAGCCGGATAAATTTGCATAAGTAACTTTAAACCAAATGCTAATCACCAAAACAATGGGGAAAGTGTCTCCAGGGCATGGCAGAAGCCTTCACAGCAGCCCCTTCCATCACAGGTCTGGAGACCTAGGAGGGGAATATGGTTTCTTGAGCCAGGTCTGGGCACCCCCCACCCTGTGTTGTGTGAAGCTTAGGGATTTGGTTCCTTGTGACAGCCAATCTAGCTGTGGCTAAAAGGGGCCAAGGTACAGCTTGGGCCATGGCTTCAGAGGGTGCAAGCCCCAAGCCTTGGCAACTTCCATGTGGTGTTAGGCCTGTGGTGCACAGAAGTCAAGAAGTGAGGTTTGGGAACCTCCACCTAGATTTCAGAGGATGTATGGAAATATCTGAATGTTCAGGAAGAAATTTGTTGCAGGGACAGGGCCCTCATGAAGAATCTGTGCTACGGCAGTATGGAAGGTAAGTGTGGGGTTCGAGCAACCACACAGAATCCCCACTGGGGCACTGCCTAGGGGAGTTGTCAGAAGAGGACCACTGTTCTCCAGACCCCAGAGTGGTAGATCCACTGACAGCATGTGCTGTGTGCCTGAAAAAGCCACAGAAACTCAACACCAGCCCATGAAATCACTGGGAGGGGAGCTGTACCCTGCAAAGTCATAGGGTCAGAGCTGTCCAAGACCATTGGAATCCACCTCTTGAGTCAGTATGACCTAGGTGTGAGACATTGAGTCAAGGAGATTATTTTGGAACTTCAAGGTGTAATGACTGCCTTATTGGATTTCAAACTTGTGTGGAGCCTGCAGCTCCTTTATTATGGCCATTGTATCCCATTTCTTGTGATAGTAAATAAGTCTCATGAGATCTGATAGTTTTATAAAGGGAAGTTCACCTGCACACACACTCTTACCTGCTTCCATGTAAGACAAACCTTTGTTCTTGCTTTGTATTCAATCATGATTGTGAGGCCTCTCCAGCCATGTGGAACTGTGAGTCCATGAAACCTCTTTTTCTTTATAAGTTACCCAGTCTTAGGTATGTCTTTATTAGCAGCATGAGAACAGACTATTACAGTGGTGGTCCAAGAGATAGTTTGCTTTGGTTCCAGCCCTTTTGCATTTGCTGAAGAGTGATTTACTTCCAATTATGTGATTGATTTTAGAGTACATGCCATGTGGCAATAGGAAGAACGCATATTCTGTTATTTTGAGGTGGATAATTCTGTAGATGTCTATGAGTTCCATTTGATCCAGTACTGAGTTTAGGTCTTGAATATATTTGTTAATTTTCTGTCTCAATCTAATACTCTCAGTGGAGTGTTGAAGTCTCACACTATTATTTTGTGGGAGTCTATGTTTCTTTGTAGATCTCTAAGAATTGCTTTATGAGTCTGGGTCCTTCTGTGTTGGGTGCATATATATTTAGGACAGTTACATCTTCTTGTTGAATTGAATCCTTTACTATTATGTAATGCACTTCTTTGTCTTTTTTGATCTTTGTTGGTCTGTTTCATCAGAAATTAGGATTTCTATCCCTGCTTTTTTCTGTTTTCCATTTGCTTGGTAGTGATTATCCATGTCACTGCATGTGAGATGGTTTTCTTGAAAACAGTGTACCAATGGGTCTTGGTTCTTTATCCAGCTCGCCACTGTGCACCTTTTAAGTGGGGAATTTGACTCATTTACATTCAAGTTTAGTGTTGATATGTGTGGATTCGATTCTGTCATCATGTTTTCAGCTGGTTATTATTCAGACTTGTTTATGCCCAGAACAGTTCTTGATGTGGCTGCTTTATAGTGTCACTGGTTTGTATACTTCAGTGTGTTTTTGTAAAGGCTGATAATGGTCTTTTCTTTCCATATTTAGTGCTTCCTTCACATGCCCTTGTAAGGGAGGTCTGGTGGTAATGAATTCCCTCAGAATTTGCTTCTCTGAAAAGAATTTTGTTTCTCCTTCACTTATGAAGTTCAGTTTATCCAGGTATAAAATTCTGCGTTAAAATTTCTTTTCTTTAAAAACATTGAATATCGACCCTCAGTCTCTTTTGGCTTGTATGGTTTCTGCTGACAGGTCCACTGTTAGTCTGGTGGACTTCCCTTTGTAGTTGATCTGACCTTTCTCTCTAGCTGCTTTGAACATTTTTTGCTTCATTTTGATTTTGAAGAATCTGATGATTATGTGTCTTGGAGTTCATCTTTTTGTGAAGTATCTTACTGAGGCATTTCATGAATTTGACTGTTGTTCTCTCTAGCTATGTTGGAGATGTTCTTATGGATTATATCTAGAAATATATTTTTCAAGTTGATTTCATTCTCTCCATCTCTTTAAGCGACATCAGTGAGTTCACAGATTGGGTCTCTTTACATAATTCCATATTTCTCAGAGATTTTGCTTGTTCCTTTTCATTATTTTTTCACTATTCTTGTCTGACTCTTATTTCAGAAAGCCAGTCTTCAAGCCCTGAAATTCTTTCCTCTCCTTGGTCTATTATGCTATTAATACTTATGATTGCATTATGAAATTCTTATAGCGAGTTTTCAGCTCCATCAGATTGGTTACATTCTTTTCTATACTGGTCATTTTTGTTTGTCAGCTCCTGCATTGCTTTATCATGATTTGTAGCTTTCTTGAATTATGTTTCAGCATATTCCTATAGCTCAATGATCTTTCTTCTTAACCATATTCTGAGTTATATTTCTGTTGTTTAAGTCATTTCAGCCTTGTTCAGAACCCTTGCTGGAGAGCTGATACGGTTGTTTAGAGGAAGGAAGGCACTCTGGCTTTTTGAATTTTCAGAGTTCTTGCACTGATTCTTTCTCATATTTGTGAGCTTATCTTACAGTGATGTTGGCTTAAGTGCAGGGCACTGGCAAGCGCAGGCCTGTGTGCCTTCTCTATGCCCTGCAAGTAGAAGTGCTTTCTCAGGGCAGAGAAGGATTTATTGTTCTCTGTGTGGTGTTAGCACAAGAACAGATCACTGGTGGGGCTGGGACTGGCTGTCTCTGTCCCCAGCAAGACTCAGTCTGTAATGGTGGTCACCACTGGGAGGGGTGTGGACCGCAGGTATCCCCGTGCCCTGGCAGGACAAGGAAAGCAAAATCTGCCACCTGCAGGCAGGCACCAGGAAAGCAATGTGGGGACTAGCAACGGATGTCAGGGAAGCTTCAGTATGGGGAGGGAGCATGCAGGCTGGTGTGTGGCTGTAGGGGCTGCTTTGCTGTAGCTCTTCGCTGGTCAGGCATGAGTTTGCCAGTGCAGAAGCTATGGGGTGGGCCTCCAGGGCATGCAAGGCTTCCCTGCAAGCAGCTATGGTCAGTCAGGGCCCTGGGAGAGGTGCTCAGATTGGACCAGCCCTCTCTGCCATCAGGACTTGACAGTTCCACTAGGGCTAAAGTCTCCTATAGGAGCAAGTCAGGCCTAGAGGGGCGACCATCACTGGCTGTGCTCTGCTACAGATACTCCGGCACCAAACCTTCTGGGCTCCACATCAGCTGACTTGCTGCCCCTACCACTTCTCTAAGCAACTTTTCCTGCCAACTGAAGTGTCTGTGATGGTAAAGTGGTCTCCTCCTACTGGGTTTCCAGACACCTGTGGGGAAAGCAGGTTGCTCCTTACCAGTTCAACTCACCCATTCTCCTGGAGCAGTTGGGAGTTAGGAAGGAGTCTGAGTGTGCTGTAGCCCCATGTAGGGTTCCCAGCTTTCTCCCCCTTCAGCCCAGCTTCTGTGTCTTCTTTCCACCCATACTCTGTTCCTTCCTTTTGCAGATTTGTTAGGAGCATGCTAGTCATCTCAGTTCCTCAGTGGGAGCTGTTTGACCCAGCTGCATCTAGTCGGTCATCTTGCCCTCCCAATCACTCCTTTTTAATATAGGCATTTGTTGTTATAATCTTGCCTCTTAGCACTGCTTTTGCTATATACCACAGGTTTTGGTATGTTGTATTTCCATCTTCATTTTTTTTTCATGGAATTTTTAAATTTTCAAATTTTCATTTTAACTGTTTTCTCTACCCAGTGGTCATGTAGGAGCATGCTGTTTGATTTCCATGTGTTTGTATTATTTCCAGTGTTCTTCTTTGTATTGATTTTCAATTCTATTCCATTTTAATCTGTGAAGATATTTGATATGATTTTGACTTTTAACAATTTGTTGGGATGTATTTTGTGACCTAACATATGTTCCATTCTGGAGAATGTTCCGCGTGCTGATAAAAAGAATGTACTCTGCTACTGTTGGAGAGAGTCTTCTGTAAGGGTCTCTTAGGTTCATATGACATAAAGATAGTTTAAATCCAATATTTATTTTTTGATTTTCCATCTAGATGATCCACGTAATGCTAATATGAGGTGGTAAAGACCCCACTATTATGTTTTCATCCTCTCTTTAGCACTAGTAATATTTGCGTTATGAATCTGTGTGCTCTAATGTTGCAGATATATATATATAGTGATATATATATATATATTTAGAATTGTTATATTCTTTTACTGGATTAATTCCTTTGTCATATAATGGTTTTCTTCACTTTTTTTTTTCTGTTCTTGACTAAAAGTCCATGTTACATAAATATAGCTACTCCTGCTCACTTTTTGTTTCCACTTGTGTGGAATATTTTTTTTCATCTCTTTACTTTAGTCTGTATGTGTCTTTACCAGTAAGGAGATTTTCTTGTAAGTAGTATATAGTTGGATCATGCTTTTAATTACATTCAGCCACTCTATATCTTTTAACAGAAGAATTTAATCCACTTGTGTTCAAGGTTATTATTGATATGTGAGGCCCTGTCAAATTGTTAATTGTTTTCTGGTTGTTTATACATTCTTTGATCCTTTATTTATGTCTTATATATTGTTATTGATGATTTGTTTGGGAAGCATAGGAGACCCAGGGTCACACCATTTTAAAATCATCTCCATCTTAAAATTAGCAAGGCACATTCCTTGTCAGACATGACCGATGGTCGTAAGATGCTTATGGATGATGAAGGAGATTAATAATGCTGTAAGGACAAACTCCTACAACCAGAAAATGTTCAGGTGCCCTGATACTAGCAAGGCACATTCTTTACCAGTCATGACCCATGGTCATAAGATGTTTACGTCTGATGAAATAGCTTAATACTTTCTGTAAGGACAAACTCCTACACCAACAAAATGTCCAGATGCTCTGACACATAAAACAATATAATGCTTTCAACTTGCTGTTGTAAATGTTTTGTGACTGTATATTATCCTGCAACCATATTCATATTCCATCATATCTTTCTTTTATTGTTCGTAAATGAAGATTGATTCATCCTTTCAATACTCAGTATGGAGAAGAAGTATGATACAGAGAGTTTAGAAGTGTAGTAATTGAAATAATCCAGTTTTACTGTGAGATGCCAGGTCTCCATGAGTCTTGTTTACCTTCTTTTTTCCCTCTAACTTTAAAAGGATCTAAAAAGCCACAGAAGTACTTATGTGAATGGATATAAAACTCACATCTATGACAATATTACCTGCCAAGGAGATCAAATCCATTCAATTAACCTGCCATTTCTCAATGTTAAGGGGGAGGTAAAATATTCTTAAAAAGTTTTAGTTTACGTGATGGCCAAAATGGCTGACTAGAAGCAGTTAGTATGCACTACTTTCACAAAGAGAAGAAAAAGTGGTGAATAAATACTACATCTTCAATTGAAACACCCAGGTGGGCACACTAGGATTCATCAAACAAACAACTCAACCCAAGGAGAACAGAGAGGAGAAAGAATAGATGCATGCCTACCTGACAATGGCATGGAGCCAGAGGAAGCTCCCCCACCACTGGGAAATGGTGAGAGAGTGAGAAACCCTGGGACACGCACTTGGTCCATAGACCTTTGCAAGTTCTGGTCTCAGGAGATGCCCTTGCGAACTCATCCCACCAAAACCTTCAGACTGATATGCAAAGCTATGGGAGTCTCAGCAGAGCCACTGCTGAGACATAGCCAAAGTACCAAAAGCCTTTGATTCCTAGGCATCCCAGCATTAGTGGCTTCGGCTCTGGCAAAGGGGGAGGTTAGGCTCCTTTATGCACATCCAGGAAAGGAGCCAAATCCAGGGGTTTGAGCAGCAACCATCTACAGGCCTTACTTCCACTGCACCTCACAGGATGATACCCACTGGCCTAGGACTCCAGCCTCCCACCCCTGGGGTTCTGAGGCCAGTAGCAGCTCTGAACTTACCCAGGACAGAGCTCCAGGGCAAGGGGGCAGCAACTTTCCTGTCTTGCAGCCCTCACTGTTGTTGCCTGCAGGCTTTGGAGAGCCTCCAGTGACTAGGGACTAGCGCAAACCCCCAGCACAGCACAGTTGTGCCACAGAAAAATGGCCAGACTCCCACATTTATCCTCAGTGGATGGGAGCTCCCAACCTGGGACTCCAACCACTTCCCATCGGGGCTCTCAGGTTAGTAGCAGCTCTGCATTTCCATGGGACAGAGCTCCTAAAGGGAGTGGTAGGCTGCCACCTTTGCTTTCTCACAGCCCTCACTATTGTTGCCTTCAGGCTCCAGAGAGTATGTGGTGAAGAGGGACTGGCACGTAACCCCAGCACAGTGCAGCTGCTTCATCAAAAAGTGGCCAGACTCTTCTACATGCAGGTTCTCATCCCAACTTCTCCTTAACTGGTGAGGCCTCCTAACTTTAGACTCCAGCATGACCACCCTGCCCCTACTTGAACCCTTCAGTTGGAGGCAGCTCAGCATTTCTCTGAGGAGGAAATCTCAGAGTCAACCCACAACCTCTTGGCCATTGCAGCTGCAGTAGTACCATCCTAACCAACCACCTTTGGGCTGGGGAAGGAACAAAGGGCCTAGTCACTTCACTGGTACCTGAGCACTCCACAGCCACCATACTGAGAGGAGTTCAGTCTGTCTTCCCTGTGAGTCCCCAGCACCCTCTCTTCAACAGGCAGGGCTCCCTGCTCAGGTCCACAATTTAGACGCCCCACAAACAGCTGAGAAAACCCACTGGTAGTGGCTCTGAATTTCCTGGGAAGGGGCTCCAAGAGGCAATCAATGTTCCTTTCTGCCACTGTCACAACAATGTTCTGTCTCTTCTGCTCACAGGCTGGGGAAGAAACAGTGAGCCTCAGGGCTTCACCTAAGCTTACAGTACACCGTAGTCGCCATACAGAGAGGAACCCAGTCTCCCCTCCCTGTAAACCCTCAATCCCCACATTCCCAACAAGGGGGGTCCTCAGCTCAGGTTAGCAGTGCAGCCACTTCACCCCCTGCCTGAACACTCCCAGGAACTGTGGCTATATGGTTCTCAGAGGTGGAGCTCCCAGAGGCTACTGAAAGCCCCTCTACCACTGCTGCTGCAGTGGTACTGCCCTTGCCCTGGGGAATGAGCAAAGACCCTTAGTACTTCATCCACGCCTTGAGCAAGCTTTAGTTGCCCTACGGAGAGGTTACTGGTCTGTCTCCCCTCTGTCCCTCCCACCCACTTGTCACAAGGTATGCCTCCCTGGCTTGGGCTCACAGTACAGCTGCCTCAACCTAGGTTGAAGGGTGATCACACTGACTGATAGCAGCTCCACATCTCTCTGGGTGGAGCCCCAAAAGATAAGTGAAAGACTTTTATCACAACCACTGCTAAGTTCTTTTCCCCTGTTACCTCTAAGCTTGGGAGGGAACATAAAGCCTGACATTGCCCCAGAGCTGAGATATGCAGCCCAGGAGTGTTAAATTGTCATCTTGAGCCAGCATTTGAGTAAGAGAGGAGCTCTCACCTTCAGCGTGCTGAGAAGGAGCATGGCTATAGTCAAGAGGAAACACAGAGAAGCCACGTGACTGAGAAAAGGCTTACCTAGTGGCCATTACACTAAGTACCACCTACCAGACTGCAGCCCAAAACTTCAACACCAAAAATAATTTGTTATTATACCTCCCTGTGATATCAATGACAGGAATTCAGCTAAAAATAAAGACCCTGCAAAAACTTTGACCCTCTGAAAACATCTAAAAAAAAAAAAAAGTCTACTAGTGGTCCTCAATTTATACCAAGTTAAAGGTACACCCATCCACACAGATGAGAAAGAACAAATAAAAGAACTCTAGCAACTCAAAAAAGCCAGAGTGTCTTCTTCCCTGCAAATGGCTATACTAGTTTCTGAGCAAGGATTCTTCACTGGGCTGAAATGGTTGAAATGACAAAAATAGAAATCAGATTATGAATAGGAATGAAGATCATCAAGATTTGGGAGACCATTAAAATTCAATACAAAAAAATCTAACAATCACAATAAAATAATACAGGAGCTAATAGATTAAATCATATTTTTAAAAAGATCATCTGATAGAGCTGAAAAATACATTACAAGAATTTTATAATGCAGTCACAAGTATTAGCAGCAGAATAGATCAAGTGGAGGAAAAAATCTCAGAGTTTGAAGGTTGACTCTGAAATAACTCGGCCAGAAATAAAGCAAAAAGAATAAAAAAGAATGAACAAAATATCAGAGTGATATAGAATAATATGAAGAGACCAAATCTATGACTTATTGGTGTCCCCAAAAGAGCCAGAGAGAAAGCAAGAAACTTGGAAAACACATAATCTTGACAGTCTCCAATATCAAAATAAAATTTAAAAAAGTTAAAGGCAGATAGAGAGAGAGGTAAGGTCACCTACAAAGAGAATCCCATCAGGCTAACAGTGGACTTTTCAGCAGAAATTCTACAAGCCAGAAGAGATTGGGAGCCTATATTAAACATTCTTAAAGAAAAAATTTCCAACCAAGAATTTCATATCCAACTAAACTAATCTTCATTAGTGAAAGAGAAATAGGATCCTTTTCAGAGAAGCAATGTTGAGGGAATTCATTACCACCAGACCTGCCTAAGAAGAGGTACTGAAAGATGCTCTAAATATGGAAAGAAAATACTCTTACTAGCCACTACAAAAACATACTTAAGTACACAGACGAGTGACACTATAAAGCAAGCACACAAGTCTGCATAAGAACCAGCTAAAAACATGATGACAGGATCAAATCCATACATATTAACACTAACTTTGAATGTAAATGAGCTAAATGCCCTAATTAAAAGGCACAGAATGGCAAACTGGTTAAAGAACCATGATGTATTGGTATGCTGTCTTCAAGAGACACATCTCACATGCAGTGACACACACAGGTGCAAAATAAAGGCATGAAGAAAAATCTACCAAGCAAATGGAAAACAGAAAAAAGCAGGGGTAGTAATCCTAATTTCAGGCAAAATAGAATTTCAACCAACAAAAATCTAAAAAGACAAAGAAGGGTATACATAATGGTAAAAGATTCAATTCAACAAGAAGATGTAACTATCCTAAATATATATGTACCCAACACAAGACCACCCAAATTGATAAAGTTCTTGAAGACCCACAAGGTGACCTAGATTGTCACACAATAATAGTGGGAGACTTCAACAATCCACTTACAGTATTAGAACATTGAGGCAGAGAATTGACAAAGATATTTAGAAGCTGAACTCAACACTTGACCAAACAGACTAAATAGACATCTAGAAAACTCTTCAACCAAAACAATGGAATATGTATTCTTTTCATTGCCACATGGCACATACTCTAAAATCAACTACACAATCAGACATAAAACAACCCTCAACATATTTTAAACACTTGAAACAAAAGAAACAAAACCGACCACATTCTCAGACAATGGCACAATAAAAATAGAAATCAATACAAAGAAAGTCACTCTAAACCAGAAAATTACATGGAAATTAAACAATCTGCTCCTGAATGACTTTGTAGTAAATAATGAAACTGAAGCAAAAATCAAGAAGTTCTTTAATAGTAATGAAAACAAAAATAAAACATACCAGAATATCTGGGGCACAGCTAAGACAGTATTAAGAGGGAAATTTATAGCACTAAATGCCTACATCAAAAAGTTAGAAAGATCTCAAACTAGCAACCTAACATTGCAGCCAGAAGAAATACAGAGGCAGGAGCAAATCAACCCCAGTGAGAGCAGAAGACAAGAAATAACCAAAATTAAAGCTGACCTGAAAGAAATTGAGACACAGAAAACCATACAATAGATCAAGAAATCTAGAAGTTTTTGTTTGAAAACATTAATAACATAAATACACCACTAGGTAGAGTAATAAAGAAAAGATAGGAGACCCAAATAAATACAATTGGAATTAACAAAGGGTACATTACCACTGACCCTGCAGAAATACAGAAAGAAAAATCATCCACTACTATGAACACCTCTATGCATACAAACTAGAAAATCTGGAAGAAATGGATAAATTCCTGCACACATACACCCTCCCAAGACTAAACCAGGAAAAATGTTAATCCCTGAACATACCAATAATAAGTTCCAAAATCAAATCAGTAACAAAAAGTCAACCAATCAAAAAAAGTCAGGACCCAACAGATTCACAGCAGAATTCTACCATATGTGTAAAGAAGAGCCGTTACCATTTCTACCAAAATTATTCCAAAAATATTGACAAAGCAGCTCCTCTCTAGCTCATTCTATGAGGCCAGCATCAGTTGGATACCAAAACCTGACAGAGACACAACAAAAAAAGAAAACTTCAGGTCAATATCTTTGATGAACATTGATACAAAAATCCTCAACAAAATACTGGCAAACCAAATCCAGCAGCACATCAAAAAGCTTATACAACATGATCAAGTAGGCTTTATCCTTGGGATAAAGGATGGGTCAACATATGAAAATCCAATAAATGTGATTCATCACATAAACAGAACTAAAGATAAAACCCACATGATTATTCCAATAGATGCAGAAACAGCTTTTGATAAAATTCAATATCTTTTCATACTAAAAACCCTCAATAAAATAGACATTGAAAGGACATACTTTAAAATAATAATAGCCATCTATGACAAACCTGCTGTCAGCATCACACTGAATGAGCAAAAGCTGGAAGCATTCTCCTTTAAAACAAACACAAAGATGCCCTGTCTTATCACTTTTAGTTAACATAGTATTGACCAGGCAACAGAAAGAATAAAAGGCATCCAAATAGGAAGAAAGAAAGTTAAACTATCCCTGTTTGTAGATGCCATGATTCTGTATCTAGAAAACTTCATAATCTCGGCACAAAATCTCCTTCAGCTGATAAACAACTTCAGCAAAATCTCAGGATACAAAATCAATTGTGAAAATTATTAACATTCCTGTACATCAACAACAGTCAAGCTGAAAGCCAAATCAGGAGTGCAATCCCATTCACAATTGCCACAAAAGAATAAAATACCTAGGAATACTATTAGATCTCTACACTTAGAATTACAAAACTCTGCTCAAAGAAATCAGAGATGGCACAAATGGAAAAACTTTCCATGCTCATTGTTGGGAAGAATCAATATTGTTAAAATGGCTGAACTGCTCAAAGCAATGTACAAATTCAGTGTTATTTCTGTCAAACTACCGATGACTTACTTCATAGAACTAGGAAAAACTATTTTAAAATTTATATAAAAGCTAAAAAGAGCCCGGATAGCCAAGGTAACCCTAAGCAAAAATAATAAAGCTGGAGGTAGCTTGTTGCCTGACTTTAAATTATACTATAAGTCTATGTTAACCAAGACAGTCTGGTACTGGTTTAAAAAACAAAACAAAACATATAGACCAATGGAACAGAATAGAGAGCCAGAAATAGTGCTGCACATCTAAAATCATTGGATCATTGACAAACCTGATAAAACCAAGCAATGGTGAAATGACTTCCTATTCAATAAGTTGTACTGGGATAATTGGCAAACCATATGCAGAAGATCAAAACAGAACTCCTTCGTTAGACCAGATAGAAAAATCAACTCAAGATGGGTTAAAGACTTAAATATAAAACCTAAAACTATATAAACCCTGGAAGATAAAATTCAATACCATTCAGGAAATAGGAATGGGAAAATATTTGTGACAGACACCAAAAACAATTGCAAGAAAAGCAAAAATTCACAAATGGGATCTAATTAAAATAAAGAGCTTCTGCACAGCAAAGAAACTGTCAACAGAGTAAACAGACATTATACAGAATAGGAGAAAATATTTGCAAACTGTGCATCTGGCAAAGGTCTAATATCCAGAATCTAAAAGGAACTTAAAGAAATTTACTAGCAAAAACCAAACAACCCCCTTAAAAAGTGGGTAAATGACATAAACAGACACTTTTCAAAAAAAGATATATATGTGGCTGAAAAGCATATGAAAAAATGCTCAGCATCACTAAACATTAGAGAAATGAAAATCAAACCAACAATATGACATCATCTCACACCAGTTTGAATGACTTTTATTAAAAAGTAAAAAAATAACTTTCATGTTAGACAGCCATGGCGAATACCTTTTTGCATTGTATTACCTGGATTCTTTCAGCCACCTGTATCTAAATGTCAAAATCTCTTGCTAGACTTTGGAAATTTTCATCTTTTATTTCATTAAATAGATTTTCTAATCTTTGTTTCTTCACCCTTAGTAATACTGATAATTTGTTTATCTTGTCATGTTATGTTGTCCCAAATGTCACAGAGGCTTTACTTTTTCTTTTTTATTATTTTTTCTTTACTTTTGTCTGACTGGATTATTTCAAGAGACCTATCTTCAAGTTCTAAGATTCTTTCTTCTGCTTGATCTAGTCTACTGTTGACCCTTTCAAATGTCTTTTGTATTTCCTTTAATGGATTCTTCATTTTTAAAATTTTTATTTGGTTCCTATTGAAAATATCTATCTCTGATAAATTTCTCATTCATATTCTGAATTTTTAAAAGTTTCTTTGTATTATTTTTCAGAATTCTCTTGAATATCACTGAGATTCCCTTAAAATCAATGTTTTTGGCCGGGCATTATGGCTCACACCTCAGTACTTTGGGAGGCTGAGGTGAGTGGATCTCTCAGCCTCAGGAGTTTGAGACCAGCATAGGTGACATGGTGAAACCCTACCTCTACAAAAAAAGAAAAAAAAAAATTAGCCAAGCATGATGGCACATGCCTGTAGTCCCAGATACTTGGGAGGCTGAGGTGAGAGGATTGCTTGAGTCCAGGAGTTGGAGGTTGCAGTGAGCTGAAATCACACTTCTGTACTCCAGCCCTGGGCAACACAGTGAGATCCTGTCTCAGAAAAAAAAAAAAAAAAAAAGAAAAAGAAAAAAAAAATCAATATTTTGAAAAAAACAATATTTTGAATTCTTTATTGGGAAATGAAATTTTCTTTTTGATTAACATCTATTGGCCGGGCATGGTGGCTCATGACTGTAATCCCAACACTTTGGGAAGCCAAGGCATGCAGATCCCCTGAGGTCAGGAGTTCAAGACCAGCCTGGCCAACATGGTGAAACCCCATCTCTACTAAAAATACAAAAATTAGCTGGGCACAGTGGCACATGCCTGTAGTCCCAGCTGCTGGGAAGGCTGAGACAGGAGAATTGCTTGAATCCAGGAGGTGGAGCTGCAGTGAACAGAGATTATGCCACTGCATTCCAGCCTGGGCAACAGAGTCACACTCCATCTCAGGAAAAAAAAAAAAAAAAAAAAAAAAAAGATCTATTGCTGGATAATTAATGTGTTCCTTTGGAGGTGTCACATTTTCTTGCTTTTTATGTTTCCAGCATGCCTACATTGACGTCCACACATGTAGTACAACAGTTCCTTCTTTCTGTTTTGACGTTTAGTAGAGGAGGACTTTTTTCTGAAGATGTATCTATGGTATTCAGTGGGTAGGGCACTTTGGCTGTGATTCTGGGTACACAGTAACATAGTCTCTGGGTGATTTATTTGGCTGTAAACAACATTGGTAGTATTTGTGATTTCCTTCATGAGTTAGGGTGCAGTCATTAATGGAGACTGGTGAAATTTTGCTGTGGACTAGTATGTTTTATGGGCCAGTCTTTAGGCCACAGCAGTGGTAGCAGTTGGTTGAGTATGCCTATCTTTATGCCCTAGGGAAGTGGACACTGCTACATGTCTTGGTTTTTACCAGTGTGTTAATTCTTGGGCCTCTAGGCAGCATGCTTGGAGGTCGGTAGTGGCAATGGTACATCAGTTGGTGGGCAGGTTCTCAGGCCTCGGGGCAGTTGGCGTGACATGGGCATTCAAAGTAGCACTGGAAAGAAGATTCTCTGGGTCCCTAGCAGTGTGTATTGATGTTGGCAGTGGCTACAGTGGGCTGGGTGCACCAGTATCCAGGCCCACAGGATATCCATTTGGGAGGTAGGTGCCAGTTGAGGTGGTAGAAGCTAGGAGTTTAGACCACACCCCAGGCCCCTGGAAGAGTTACTTAAGTTCCCAGGGTGGTGGATAGGGTTGGACAGTCTCCGGGACCCCAAGCTATGTGCTTTGGTGAAGAGGTGGGGGTGCGGCTAGGTTGGATAGCTTGTGCTCAGGCACCCTGATTGTGAGAGTAGGCACTAGACATGGCGGGCAAGAGCAGAGCAATTCTCAGGTCCCAGGCAGAGTGTATGGGCAGGGGTAGAAGCAGCTTTGTTGAGGTCTTGCCACTGAAGAGGGTGAGGCATCCCTTTGGTCACATCCTTGTGCTGGCAGATGGGAACATGCAACCCCTGCAAACCCTAGTCCTTATGGGATTTTCCTCCCCTACCCTGGCTTCAAGAGCCCTCACTCAGCTTGCAACCAAGTCCCAGCAGCAGCTTTCACTCACCTCATGACCCCACCTCAGATCACTCACTTCCTGGCATCAGTTGCTGCCTCTCAGGCCTAGCTCACTTCCTAGCCCTGGCAAGGACAGTGATCCCTACTTGCTCTCCTGTCCCAGCAGTGACAAGCCAAGTTTTGATAATGCTCCAGTCCCAGCACTGCTGAGTCCCAGGATAGCATGAAGTTGGCAGAAGCTAGTTGCTGTAGCCACTTAGGTCTCAGAAAGAATGTGGAACCTAGTGTGAGCTCCTTCCCTGGAGCAGTTCCATCCCACAGTCTCCTGGCTGGTCTTCATGTTAGTTTCAGGGTTTGGGAGGGTCAAAGGGCTCTCTCATGGTGAGGATTATACTATTTCACAGTAGGGATATGAACTGCTAGAAGCATATTACTTGCCCCTTCTTTGCGTTAGGAAGTCACTCCCAGCTCCCAGCCTATCCTGGGAAAGGAGGCTGCCTCTCCTTCCTCTCAGCTTTTAGTTTCTCCTGCTACTTCTCTGCTGAATTCCAGCATCATCTCTTGAATAATGTACTCATATTGTCACTGTCTATGTACTACTCTGGTTTTTCTAAGTGGAGGAGGCAGGCATAAAATGGTTTTAATCGGCAATCATAAACAGCCCATCAACATTTTGGTTTTGGTATTTAATTTTCTTTTATTTGTTACTGTAAGTGGAAAATATAATCTTGGTCTATCATGTTAAAATCTTCTTAACTCGTTGTCTGCTTTTGATTGTGATTCTGAGCAGGGGAAGTTCTTGTTGGTTGTGTTCTCAATAGGTTGCTTGCTAGCTCACAGATTGTGGCTGTCACTATTGGAAATCTTATATACTCTGGTGGTAAAACTCCAAGGAAAGGGAATAAAAGTCCTATTTACTTACTAGGTTCCAATTCTGAGTCAGAATTCATGCTGGGCCCTATTATAAGTGTGATGTATTCCTTCCAAGAGTCCTATGAAGTGGACCTTATTGTCCTTATTTTACAGATAAGGAAACTGAGGAGACTTGGGGTCACACAGAATCAAAGTTGAGATATAACCCAAACTTACTCAAAAGCTCACTGGGCTAATGCCAGCATCCACAGGACTCACAGGGAAAAAAGCCATATGGAAAGAGGGAATAAGTATAAAACAGCTACTTAAGTCCATTAATTGTGAACATACTTGCTTTTTATCCAAGTCTTCCTAGAAATCAATGTATTTTCAGTCCTCTATTAAGTTTGCATTAGGAAGCAACTAGAATGTACATGACTGAAGTAGATGGGTAATGAATATAAATGGTAGCCCGAGCTGAAAAGGACTTAGAATCCCAACAGTCCAGACAACATCCTGTTTGGTGTGACATCTTTACCACAGAAGCTATTTTTCATGGGTTTCCCAGAGATTCCAACCCTAGGTCAGGGATGGAGATTGAAATTGAAGGAAAACTACAGACCAGGAGATTTAACTATCCAGTTGGTCCTCAGCATCCTGTTCTTACTGACTCCCCATGCATCTTGTTTGGAGTGTGGACTCCAATATGGACCATCAGAACCTAACTTTTTAATCAATGGACTAGATTAGTGCTTTTAAACTACACATCATGATCCATCAGTGGATTATAAAATCATTTTATAGAGTTATGGCCAACATCTTTTAAAAAGTGAAATATGGTAGGATAGGATAGGATAGAAAATAAAATATCAGGATGCATAGTACAAAGCAGGTATAAGTATTGTATTGTAAACTTGTTTTATGTGTGCGTGAGTATATATGTATGTAAAGGGGTAGAAAAACATGCATACATTCATATACACATAGACACAGTGAATATAAATATACACGGGACTATATATGTATAAGTGAATGCAATACCACATGAGTTAGCCATTTGTTCTCCAGCCAAGGAAAATATTTTATATTACCCTGGGACATACTTTCATACTCTTAAAATTTGGACAGCAATGCTCCCTAACTAATAGCAATATAATTAAGTAAATTACTAAGTGTTCTTCTTTATGGTATTTACAAATAAATACTTTATTAAAAGCTAGCAGTTCAACTTGCAAGGGTATCAAATGACTAAGATTTTCAAAAATAAAAAATTGAGTGGTGAAATTACAGGTTATGAAAAATATTTTTATTTCATCTATATTTTCTGCTCTTTGCAATAAATAAGAATTGCCTTTTATAAAGAGAAAAATATGGATATATATTTAAAACCAACTAAACCTTCAATTTTTTATACATTACAGAAGAACCTATTTTTACCACAATCCTTAGAAGAAAAAAATGAAAAATTGCAAAAATGCAGAACAGCTTCCAAGAACAAAATATTCTTTGGTGGTTTTGTTTTATTGATAGAGCCCATGACTAAGCAGTAAGTGTCTAGTTTGTGGACATTTTCTGATGACTGCTTACAACTAACAAGGAGTTTGAGTAAATTTAAACTTTATCACTCCATGACTGTTGAAACAACAGGGAGTTACTGTGTGACTTGAGCTTTTCCCAGCAGGAAAGCCATCTTCCCATGCCCTTGCTGATAAAGGTGGCAACTTAAAAGTGTTCTCAGTATAGTTAGATCAAGGTAATTCTTAAGCAGCAATTTATGAGGCACTAGCATTCCAACATTGATTGACTTTGGTCCTCATGATCATCTATGAAGTAGCCACTCATAATATCCCTGTTTCACAGATGAGAAAACTAAGGCACAGTGGGAAAGTGAGTGTGACACAGTGCAGACTGCCATGCTAAGGATTTTGGATCTTGAATGATTTATGCAGGGGAGTGAAATAGTTCTATCTGTGTTTTGAATAAATAATATGGGTAGCAGTGCATAAGTTGTATCATAGGTGAAAAACACCAAGGGGGTGAAAACTAATTGAGAGACCATGCTTCACTCTCTCTCTCCATAGATATTCCAGCCCTGCAGAACTATGAACTATTGTCCAAACATGCAAATGACCTAATTATCTAGTGTCCTTTTTACATATTATTCATCTGATGACAGTTCCTGTCTTCCCTTTGTCCCCCTGGCAAATTCCTACTCCCCCTTCAAGAGCTAGTTCATGGAACAGTTCGTGTCTGAAGAATTAGCTAACAGGGCACTTGCCTGCATGAAAGGCAGAACAATGTGAAATCAAGAACAGGAAGTCGGGAGTCAGACTTATCTGCTCAGTCTCTCGCAAGCTATGTCCTCCCTGAGACTGTCAGTTCATCTCTATATTAGGAATAGTACTCTCTAACTTGCAATGTGGGTGTGGGAAGTTTAGATGATATTCCGGCATTTCCTAAGCATCTATAAATTATGTTTATTTTAATTAGTTTGTCATCCTAAAACCTACCCTTTCCACCACCAATGGCACCATGTTCTATTTTCTCTTAGGATTTTTATCCTGTGTCTACACAAACATTGTCACCTTGGGTAAAAATCATATTAGCTCATGAGCAATGACTGCAGCTTTCTCACTCCTCAGCTAGACTCTGCCTTCTGACCCATTATGGTAAGGTGAATAATGCCCCCCACCCTTGAGATCCCCATGCCCTACTCTCTGGAACCTATGAATATGTCGTTTAATGTGGCAAAAAAAAAAAAGTCTCCACAGATGTATTGAATATCTAGAAATGGAAATGGTTTCTGGATTATCCAAGTGGTTCCAATGTATTCACAAGGCTCCTTATGAGAGGTAGGTAGAGTTAGAGACAGAAAGGTCAGAGGAGAGAGGGGAGATGTGACAATGGAAGTAGAGGTTGGAATGATGCAGTTTGAAAATCAGTTGGAGGGACCATAAGCCAAAGAATGTAGATGCCTCTAGAAGCTGAGAAAGGAAAGGAAATAGATTCTCTTCTAGAGCCTTCAGAAGAAACATAGTTATGATCATACTTTGAGTTTAGCATGTTCAACCCACTTGGGATTTGTGACCCCCTAGAATTGCAAGATAATAAATTTGTATTGTTTAAGCCACTGAGTTTGTGTTAATTTGTTACAGAAGCCATAGATAACTAATATACCAACACTGCAACAACTTCCTTTCTCCCCAGAGTAGAGCAGTGCCTTCCTGAGGGATGAATAAAAACATCAGTATGTAGTACCTCTCCTCGTTTCCAGAATTTGTGGGCATAAAAGCGGAGATTTATTTATTTACTTAATTTTTTTAAAAGCCATCTAGTAATGCATAAGTGCTACTAATATTTATTGGCAAAGGTAATAATAATCGTTCAGGTAAATTGTAGCTATAAAGTACTGCAATCATGTAAATGCATGAATATGTATCAGCCAACATGTAATACCAAACAAAACCAGTATTCAAACCTTCCTTCAAAATACTTTCTGCTTAAAATACCGGAATTTTTTTCTTCCATGAAATTATGTGTCAATACAATTTTTGCACTATTATTAAAAAGTATTTTGACTATACTACAACTTGATTTATTTTGTTTATTTAAAATCATAAGGATAACACAAATATCAGAGGTTCTTTCGCAGTTAGATTGAAACTGGAAAAAAAAAAAAAGTATGTTACATAGCAAATGCACACACTTAGACAGCTAGTAGCTAACTCTCCAAAAGTTTTTTAACTATTTTCTTGTACAGCGGGGCTTGCAGGTCCAAGCAAATTTTCCTCCCATTCTTCAGCGTGGCTCTGGCAAGGAAAAGAGAAGAGATGTGACCTTCAGTTCTTGGGTTTGCAGATGGCATTAAAAAGAAGAAGGATGGGCAGAGGAGGCACGGAGCCGGGGCACTGAGTGATGCAGTGCAAGGACTCACATCAGTTGGGCAGTGGGGCAGTGGGGTCCGGCCTTGATCACCTCCAGGCTGGTGATGTGCCTGGGACGGACCTGGGAGGTGGTCTTCACACACAGGCACTGCAGGTCCCCATCTTCTTCAGCTTCAGCTGAGGGGAAAAGGGAGGGGGTAAGAGAGGAGGAGGGGATGGAATGGTGACTCCATGAGTAGCCAGAGGTACTTTAGGGACTTTCTCCACTACCTTCGGCCTTCTTTTCCTTAGCCGTAAATCACACCTCCCTCAGACAGAAGTTGTGCTGACCAGGTGCGAGGTGCAGGTGCAGCGCCTGTCACTGTGCCCTGACAGTCAGCAGGCGCTCGGTTAAGTGTAGCTGCGATCATGATGCTAGAGGACTCCCCAGCCCCAGGGCTTCCCTGACTCCCCTTCGCCGCTGGCGGCCCTCACAGCCTTGCTTCTGCTCTCACCTGTGGCGAAGGCGACCACAACTGGCAGGAGCAGCAACCCCAGAAACAGCAGCACGGGGCGTGAGGGGCAGAACCGGGCTGCGGAGCTCATGTTGCAGCAGAGTTTCCAGCAGGATCTCAGTACGATGGGAAAGTCGGGCTGGGTCTCTGTGGCCAGTGACTCCTGAGCCTCACCAGGCGCGTTTTATCGCCGGCTGTCCTTCCAGTCCGGAAGCCTGAAGTGGACAGCGAGGAACTGCGGTGCGGAAACTAAGATACTGCTGGGAAGACTTGGGCTCTGGCCAGCCAAGATTACAAAAAAATAAAGAAGAAAGAGGAGGGGGGAAAGGGGGAAAGAGGGGGAAAGAGGAGGAAAGAGAGAAAGAGAAAGAAAAGAAAGGAAGAAAGGAAGAAAAGAAAGGAAGAAAGAAAGAGAAAGAAAGAGAGAGAGAGAAAGAAAAAGAAGAGAGAAAGAGGAAAGAAAGAAAGAAAGAAAGAAAGAAAGAAAGAAAGAAAGAAAGAAAGAAAGAAAGAAAGAAAGAAAGAAAGAAAGAAAGAAAGAAAGAAAGAGAGAAAGAGAGAGAGAGAAAGAAAGAAAAGGGCTCTGGGCAGCTGCCTTGGCTGAGACCTCCAACTTCAACTTACATACAAGCACATTTGTAGAGTTAGAAACAGAACTTGAGTTAGAAGAGGAATTTTTTGTGTGTTGTATTAATAATAGAGTTCTCTGTTGTCATCATGCAAATTACACACTAGGCACCTTCAGGACCCTGACAGTTCTGTTTCCTTTCCAACCTCCCAGCTGCAACTACCAATGCTTCCTACTGAGTTTGGTGGCTTTGTGTGTGAAGGGTGTGTTATTTGCAATTGTTTTCTGCTGCTAATAAGTTTAATTTGTTCTCTAGCAATGACTCTTCTGAATTTCACCTGAATGTGGAAAAATTCCTTAGTCTCTAGATGGGATTTACCAGTCTCCACCAACAATTACCCAGTATGCTATGGGACGCAAAGTCTGTTTTCCCATTACTTGTACTCTTGGAAAAATTGCGGAAGTAATATTTGAATGCATTCTTTTTGTAAAAGCTTAGTGCCTGGCTGTTTCTTCATTGTTTCCATGCTGAATAACAGTCCAGAAGGGAAGACAAGAAGAGCTTGCTAGGCCATGTCTCCCAGTGCCTGCTCTGTCTTCAGCCAGTGCCAGTGACAGGGTGAGATGGGCTGAACTGTTGGCGGGGAGCAGTGATGGTTTCTGCGGGGGGATTCAGGGCATCTGGGAGTTGAATGTGAGAATAATGGAAGGTGAGAGTGGAGGGGATGCAATAGAATCCCACACAGGAAAGGAGAAGAGATCGCTGTGGACTGTCTTCCCTTCTCTGAAAAAGAATGACTTTGGCCCTTTATTAGGGCAGGGTACACCCTCAACCCAAAGTCAGAGGTTCTCTGTCACATTGATTAACAGTGGTGAAGGGTGTCAGGAGACCACTGCATGGAAAAGCTGATATTCTAATACATGGTAGGACTGGACTTCTATAGAAATATGCAATTTAATTGTTGAGCTGAGTAGTTTCTTCCTCCTACTCTACCACCACTTGCCTTTTCAGCTGACTAAGACTTATTTATACTTCTGGAGTTGGATTAAGTATCAGTTCCTCAGAGGGGCCTTCCCTGACAACTCTATGCAATCATGTTCTCTTGCCTTTCTATCTTGCAGAACTCTGTTTTTCCTGTTCCTCACAGGTAACACACATGCACACACACGCACACACACACACATATTACACAGAGATACACATGTGTGTGTGTGTATGTGTGTATTTCAGAGTGTTAAAAATGGTTTTGTTTCCTACACTGGAAAACACTATGAAATCAGAGATTACAACATTTATCACTGTTTCAGTGTACTGGTATAGACTCAATTCAAAGTGCTACCTTAGCAAAGATGATGAGTTGAAAATGATGATGATGAAGTTTTAACATGCTCATGTATCTGCTCCTTCAAGCAACTGAAGCATACATATATTAGCATGTGTAATATATAGTTGCAATTATTTGCCTACTTATCTGCCTGTCCTACCGCATAGTGATCTTTTCAAGTGCAATTCTCTGTGACTTATATACAGTAGTGTAGCACATAACAACATTTAGGTCAATAATAGACTGCATATATGACAGTGGTCCCTTAAGATTATAATGAAGCTGATAAATTCCTGTTGCCTAGTGATGTGATTCCTACTGCCTCACGGTTGTAAAGTCATAGGAAGCAGTGTATTACTGACATGTTTGTGGGATGCTGGTGTAAACAAACCCACTGCACTGCCAGTTCTATAAAATATAGCACATACAATTATGTATAGTACACAATACTTGATCAGAATAACAAACAACTATGTTACTAGTTTATGTATTTACTAACTATACCTTTTATTATTATTTTAGAGTATACTCCTTCTACTAGTTATAGAAAACACATTAACTGTGAAACAGTCTCAGACAGATCCTTCAGGAAGTATGAGTTGTTATCTTCTGTCTGTTATCATAGGAGATGGCAGCTCCATGCGTATTACTGCCCATGAAGAACTTCTAGTGGGACAAAACAGGGAGTTGGAAGATAGTGATACTGATGATCCTGACTCCATGTAGGCTTAGGCTGATATGAGTTTTTGCATCTTAATTTTAACAGAAAAGTGTGAAAAATAAAAAATACAAAAGAAAACAAAAAACAATTAGCCAGGCTCTGTGGCTCACAGGTGTAATCCCAGCCTGAGAGGCTGGGGCAGGGGGATCACTTGAGACCAGGAGTTCGAAAGCAGCCTGGGAACCAAATGAGTCCCCTTCTCAATAACAGTTTTCAAAAATTAGCTGGGCATGATGGTGCACATCTGTAGTGAAGATCAAGGAAGATCGCTTGAGCCCAAGAGTTTGAGGCTGTAGTGAGCTGTGATCATGTCACTGCACTACAGTGTAGGTGACAGAGAAAGACCTCATCTCTAAAATAAATGAATAAATAAATAAATAGAAAACAAGCTTATAGAATGACGATATAAAGAAAAAACATTTCTGTACAGTTGTACAATGCGTTTAAAGTGTTATTACAAAAGTCAAAACGTTTAAAAATTAAAAAGTTTTAAAATAAAAAATTACAGTAATCTAAGGTTAATTTGTTGAAGAAAAAAATATTTTTATAAATTTAGTGTAGCCTAAGTGTACAGTGTTTACAAAGCCTAAAGAAGTGTACAGTCATGTCCCAGGCACTCACGTTCACTCACCACTCACATTCCGTCTCATCCGGAGAAACTTGCAGTCCTACAAACTCCATTTGTGGTAACTGCTCTATACAGGTGTACGATTTTACTCTTTTATACCATATTTTTACTATATCTTTCTACATTCACATATGTTTAGATACACAAATACTTACGATTGTGTTACAACTTCCTATGGTATTCACCACAGTAAAATGCTGTGCAGTTTTCTAGCCTAAGAGCAATAGGCTATACTATATAGCCTAGGCTTGTAGTAGGCTATACCATTTAGGTTTGTGTAAGCACACCCTATGATGTTCACACAATGATAAAATCACCTAATGATGCATTTCTCAGAATGTATCCCAATTGTTGAGCAAAACATGACTGCATTTATGAACATCCTGTATCCAACATAATCACTGTTGCAGAACATTTTGTAATTCATACATGTTTATTAACCTGAGACTTGAAGCCCCTTCTGAGTTAGCAGCAGAGAGAATGAAGGGGAGGGATGATTTTGCATATGGATGGGCAACACGCTAGGTTTGTACAATCGTACACCCAGATTTTAATGTTTGCAGTGTAAAGGAATCCAGGTGGCACTGAGTGGCAACTAAATTACTCTTTCCCTGCATGTAAACAGAATAACTCAATACATGCACACAAAAACAGAAGACATCTGCATCTCAGGAGGTATAAACATGGTGTCAACACTGTGCCATGTCTCAGGAGCTGGTCTTGTCAAGTTTCAGTGGGAAACCACCAGACATAATGAGTGAGATGCCTGATATCCTATAATTATTATAGTATATACAATATGCTATTTATGTATCAAGTTGTATTATGTATGTGAATAATACTACGTTATATGTAATGTAATCTCTTCATTAGAGAAAGAAGAGTTGAGGAAAGCACTGTGGTGTGGCAGTTAAGAACACAATTTGAAATTACCACTCTGTTACCTACTTAGTTAGCTAAAAGTGGGCAAGTATTTTAAACTCTATAAACTTGATTTTTCTCTTCTGTAATGAGGGGGAGGATAGTAATAATCATAAGAAATAATCACTAACATTTATATATGGCTTATTTGTGACATACATTATTTTAAATGCCTTAAATTTATTAACTCTTTTAATCCTTCCATAAACTCTATGAGGGAGGCAATATTATTATCCCCACTTTTCCAGAGGACGTGCTTTTAACCAGATCATATCTATCTTTTAAAAAATTGTTTAGTTCATGCATGCAAAACACTTAGTATTCCTGGCATATTAAAATGATTAATAAATTGGAACTATTATCATACTACATTGAGAATGATACAGATCATCAATTTAGTAGCTTTTGTTGGTCATACTGTGAAATACCAAGTATACAAAAAAGGAAAATTAAAGTTTTTTTCCCCAACAATCCTGTTAAAATTAATAATATATGACACCAAATCAATAGCAAATTTTTATTTCATGTGAATATTTTTGTAAGAATAGTGTGGGTATAAATTTTAGGGTTTAAAAATGAATGAAAGTTCTCTTGATTAAAAAAGTAGAATTTAGAATTAGGAGTCTAGCAAGACTGAAGTCCTATATTGTACTTATTTATAAGGCTTATTCTAATGCTAGAATTGTAACTATATAGATATGTTAATTCATTTTCATCATCTATTTTTGTTCTACTAGTGGCAAATATATTCACTTTAACCACAGATTATAAGACTCATATTCACCAATTTATTATTTTAGGGTTTGATGGCTAAAATAAACATCAGAATAAACTTTCAGGGAGTATTTTAAATAAGACATCCTAGGACTAAGACACTGAGAGACTATATTAAATTCCTAAATATATTAACAAAAATGTATTGAGCAAATATTCTCTGCTGGGCTCCATGTGATTCCTATTATCATTGCCCATTATGAAATCTAATAATCCCCATGAGTATGTCTAATAACCATAAAGTAGAGCAGAAAAAACCAACCAAGCTGTGTTTGAATAGAAATTTTTAAAGAAAAAAAATGCAAAGCACAGTCCAATGTTTAGCCAATAATTAGAGAGTTGAAACCAGGCTTATTTATTTTCATCTTCCTTCTGCCATCTTTTAACCAACCTTCTCAGAATAAAATGTGATTTTTAAGACAGAATGAAACATATATCCAAATTTTAATACAGTAAGAATAGGTATCCCGAATAAATGAGAACTCTAGAAAATCAAGGCTTCAAAATTCTACCCTTCCTGGGAGTTAAAGAAGTTTGGTAGAAACGGAACAAATTAATCAGCGGATTCATCACCTGCCAATTTTTTCTGTACAATTTTCTTAATTCTGGGAGCATCTGGGTCCAGGCAGATTTTCCTCCCATCCTTCAATGTGGCTCTGCAAGAGAGAACAGGGTTATCTGTTGGTGTCCTGGCCTGAATATCAGAACTAATCCATGAGACTGGAGGAAACAAGTGCATATGCAGATGAAGGTAAAGGGTTTCCCTGATAAAGCAATAGCACAGAAACAGCAACTTACATCACTTCGACTTGGTTGCAATGGATTCCTTTCCCGATCACTTCCAAACTTTGGATGTTTTTGGGATGAATTCCAGAGGTTGTCTTCATACACAAGCAGCGCAGTTCAGCGTACAACTCACTGTCTAGACTTTCCTCTAGGGTAGAAAATGTTACCTATTGGTGGCCATGAATATTTTCCTCAGGTCCCTTATTTGCAGATTGAGGGTAATTGTGCCTCTCTCATGAAGCTATTGTGAATATAATCTGTAAAGCTTAAGTAAAGTGCCCAGCAGAATGCCCAGCACACAAGAAGTGAGAAGTGACCCCTCACCCCCGTGTGCCTCCTCCAATTTGAGTTGTTGATTTAATGGCACTCTCCAGCCCCAGAGGCACCAAGCTAGTCTTTCCCCCAGACACAGGTGTAGCAGAAACAGCAACAGGTGCAGGGAAGCAGGGCCTCTACCTTTGCTTTTCGCCAAGTTTCTCTTAGTTTGTCCTTTGGTGGAGGAAGCCAGAGCAGTCAGCAGCAGTGACAGAAGCAGCAGCACCTGCAGGGCATGAAGTGGTCTGGCACTGTTACAGGAAGGCGTGGTATCAAGTCTGAGGCTCATGGTGGAGAAGGCTGAGCTAGAGTTGTTTCCAGAGCCAGAAGACCGCTGAGTGAGGGTGAGTTACTGCCCACAAGTCTGCAGATAAGTGGCTTCCCATGCCCTGAAGATGTCATTTATATGCTCTCTCTCAAAGCCAGTAAGAAGGAAGAGGTAGGGAAGGAGGAAGTGGGGGTATGTGTTGATACACACATAAGCATTTGAAGCTGTGCCCAACCCAGAGAAAGACCAGAGAGGTCAAAATTGTTACTAGGTTGCATATTATGCATCCCTTCACATTCCCACTGTCCCTTTCTCAATACCTATCTGTCTTACACATGTGTAAGAACTCTGTTCAAGAAGGTAAGAACTAGACTGAAATACTACATGCGTTTTCTTTGTGTGATATATAACAATACGCCCTGCCATTTCTATAATGCAGTTTTTAGGCTTAATAAAAACTTTAGGAGCACCTGGAGGCACAAACATGTGGCCCTTGAAAGAGAAAGTTATCTTTCCTTGTTAGTGCCAAAGAAGGCAAATGTTCTTTTCATAGTTGTTGATAAATGGGACTGGTTTTGAGCATGTGAATAAAATAAGAGCTAATTACCATCAAAGGTTGTCTTTGGATTTTAGGTTATTGGATTCTTTCTGCCTTCAATCTATATTATATTTTATAATTTCATCTAGAAACTACAAATGAAACTCATCCTCCTTTGTATTACAAAATAAGCTACTTGTTTCTGCCACCTAAGAATACCTAAAAAGCAGGACCCGGCATATTTATTTTTCTTTTTATTTATAACAGAAAAATTATATAATTTATTGCAAAAGATTCATACACTGCAGATATATTTGAAATAAAACACAAATTTATCTTCATTTCTCCACATTCCTACTCTTCAGCGGTAAACACTGGTAACAATTTTGCATTAGTTTTCAATTCTATCTGCATTTCTATGCACACATGTATATATATACAGTGAGACATGTTTAAGACATAGAGATACACATGTGCATAGAAGTATTGTATATGGATGACTATACAGCTGACTTTTGTCCTTCAAAAAATATGTGTTCAGTATCTTTTCATGCCATCTTAATGTAGTTTTTCCGCATCCTTCTTAATGACCACATGACGTACTATAGTAAGAACAATAGTTACTCAACCTCGCCTTGTTGGTGCCCTTCAGGGTGTTTCCAGTTTTGCCCTATTAGAAATAGTGCAAGAAATGCCTTACCAAGCAAAATATTTGTTCCTGAATTCTCAGACCCAAATTAAATGTTTTGGTCTGAAATGCTTTAACCCTACGAAGATAGAGAGGTGGACCTACACATTACATGTTGGCTTTATGTTATTTTCTGGTTCTCTGTCCCATCTGTAACACTTGCTTCCTCAACTGAACCATACAATTTTGTAGGGAGTGGCATGTCCTGTGTTTCTTTGAATGTCTCATGTCTCCAATAACATGTAGAATACTTCAATACAAAGTAGGTCTTAAATAATTAATAAATCAATGAATTTGTATCACATGAAAGTTTGCCTATCCTTTCTAATCACTTACAATTCCAAGCCAAATTCGACAGGACCCAAAGCAACTATACTATTTAAATTGATTTGGAAGCTTGTCAATAAAGAAGAGGCAGATACAAGTGGCCCTGGCAACAAGTTTTCTCCCTTTTACAACTATGCATAAGTCTCACAGAATATTATTTAAATTTTCCATATTCTTTTTTTACTTTTCATATCTTTAAATTTTAGAAGAAATACTTAAAATACTAAATGTTCAAAATTATTCTCTATCAAAAGGATGAACATAGCAATTTTTTTTAATCGTGTTTTTGTTTTCAAGCCAATTTTCCCTATTGTTTAATAGTTATCTACTATGTCTACTCAAGTTCTCAGGTCCTGTTTTTAAATGTGATATAACCTACAGACCACATTTGGCAGTTTACTTTAGAAGTGAGCAGACTTCCAAATTAACTAGCCTTGGAAATGTTTCGTGACTTGATGGTGACATTCTACCTCTGAGTAAAGTATTTTATTATGAGTTCCTCAGGTGGTTGATGTAGTAATTAATGTAGAACCTACTGACACTAAATAGGGCAATGATTTATTTCTAAGTTTAGCTGAAACAAAAAGTTTGATTGATTGTTTTGCGTGTAGACGTTTATCCTGTATGCTGTAAACTGTAAGTAATGATTTTAACTTCGGTATAGTACCCTCCCATGAAAAAGAAGACAACTCTCGTATAGTTTTTTCTGCCTTATTTTAAGCTTTTCTATTATATAAAGCCCTTGTAACTTGTGAAAGACTCTAGAACACCCCCAACTTCGTGGTTGTGTCTTCCCAGGTCTATCTTCCCATTTGGCTTTCAATAAATATGTATAAAATTATTCTGCCTCACTAACCTTAGTTTCAGTTGATGAACGTATGTCTTATTTTTCTCCACCCCATTTATTTTTTTCTTATAAATTAGAGTTTAGCAGTATAACATATTTAATTGAAATGATTTTTCTCCCTGTCTCAACACAGAAATTTCTGGTCTTAAGCAAGCTTAAAGGAAGGGTGTAAACTGAGAGTTCGGGGTCTTCTGAGAGTTGAGATGTGGAGTCAGTGGCAGAGATAAGTTCAACAGGACACAAAATGAGGAGAGCAGACTTCTATTTTCTCCTATGGGCTAACTTTATAGGCTTTTGTCATTATTGAGTTTGAGATATTGTGAATTCTTAAGTCATATACATTTTCATTCAAACATAAGATCAAAGTCATTTCTAGAGCAAGATATAAAGGTTTTTTTTTTTTTTTAACACTATTCATAGTATATTTCATTTTCTGTTCAACCCCAAAATACATTGCTGACAACGTTTATTGGCCTCACTGGTCACCTTTTTCTTTCCCTACTTTAACACTATCCAGATTTCTTTCCTTGTTCATTAGTAAGATTTCCTAAAAGTCCCTAATCTTTTTGAGGAAACTGTATGAAAAGTTTTCTAAAGTAATGACGCTTTTGACTGGGTTGATACCAGGAAAAAGGTAGGCTCTTTCCTACCAGGAAACCAACTAGTGGGTTGACATCAGGAAAGAGGTGACTCCAGTATCATGGAGTCATTGCCTTAATCAACAAATGTGGCTTGTTGCAAAAAACGCATCGTTGGCAAAATCCATGAGGCAATAGTGACAGATTTCTTGAGTCATCAGAATTTCATAAGGATGTCAGTCAGCATGTGATACAAAAAATATTTTGCTAGTTTTTATTAATTCAAAAAATATTGGTTAAGCATCGATTGATTGAGTCTGAACTTCGTAACAGATTTTACAAAGTTCTCTTTGCGTGACTTGGTCATTTGATTATTTGTTTTTAAAAAATCAGGCCTAAAATATTTGTGTAAAGCAACAGGATATGAAAAATACTCTACTCTTGCTGCTATGATGACAACTGCCACTGTTAACTGCTGTTGCTGTCGTTTGCATCATTCCCTTCCATTTCCACGCTGAGAAACACAGTACAGATGATGATAAACTGAGTGTACAAAACTGGTTAAAAGATGTTTTTTAATAACTTATTCAGTTAAAGTCATACAGTCATACAAAATTATTGTTTAAATAAACGCTAGAATTAGAAAAGAGTTATTTTGTTCCTTGTTTTTAAGATAACTTGACAGCCATTTTATTAATCTTACATTGTCATTGTGGGTTTGTGTATGTGTGTGTTGGGAGTGCTAAGTTATTTTAGCTCTTTTTTCTTTAAGTCATCTTATAAATAGCAGAGTCATGAAGGAAGCAAGCAAATTATCTAAGACTCAAAGCACATTCTATGTTAGCTATTTTAAAAGAAAATATCTAGAGACATTGGAGGACCACTATCTATAAAATTAAGACATATATTACTTCTTCTCTGCCTCATACAGAACATTTTTAACACGCATTTCCCAAATCCTTCTTTCAGGTATGAAGGAAGTAGACTACCAGCTACAAATTAATCGTAAAAGCAATTGGTACCGAAAATGCTAAGGATAGTACAATTTTGAGTCTGTTTATTAAAGTATCTTAATCAATAAATTTAAAAGACCATCCATCAAAAGTTTTTCTGTAAGTGCTGAAACCAAATGTGCTTACCGTATAACTGTGAGTTGACAAGAATTGTTCAGATGTTAATTGAGTTTTTACTGTATACTGCTCAGAGGTGAAGCAAGGGGTGAAAATGGGAGGAAAGTGGGGAGGGTGAAGGAGTCGAGGGGAAGGTATCTTTCTGGGTGCCTTTATATACAATACTTCCAAGCTTTGCAGGACTCAGAATTTGTGTTTTAAATTACATTGATTAATAACATTTGTTCAATCTCAAATGTATGCAAGTTACCTAGTTTCCTTATATACTCTTTCATTAAGGAAATTCCAACATAATGTTCTAGAGCCTGCAAACACATTAAATTGTTAACAAATACCATTAATTCTCTTTTGTTGTGTCATAAGCCGACCTCATAGTTAGTGGCTTAAAATATTAATTTATTGTTTCTGATAATTCTGTATGTTAGCGTGAGGTTCTTCTGCTAAGCTCACTTAAGTGAGTGCAGTCAGGAGCAGCTGAAGTGGCTGAAAATAAAAAGTGGGACAATAGGGTGACAATAGTCAATGATGACTTAACTGTGCATTTTAAAATAACTCATAAAGAATGTAATTGGATTGTTCGTAACCCAAAGGATAAATGCTTGATGGAATGGATACCGAATTCTCAATGTGCTTATTTCACATTGCCTGCCTGTATCAAAACGTCTCATGTACCCCATAAATATAAACAGCTACTATGAACCCACAACATTTTTTTAAGAAATAAGAAAAATAATAAAATAATTTAAAACAAAATTTTAATGGCTTGATTCACATGAGAGGTAGTTGGTGTTGGCTGCTGGCTGCGATTCCTACTGGGGCACCTGGGTTCTTCTGCTACTCTTTTAAATATAATTATTTAACTTCTCACTAATAAACAGAAATGAGGAATGGCGGGAGAGAAGGAGAACAGGCAACGGGAGGGGAGGGAAGAGAAGAAGAAGGAAAAGCAGAGAAGGAAGAAAATAGAAAGGAAAATAGCAGGCAAGTCATAGGCCCTTCCAACACCCTCCTCCTCTCATCCTTGTCTCCTCTAGTCTTCTGTCTTCTACTTCTTCCCCTCACCTCTTCTCCCCTTTCTTCCACTGTTCTTATTGGAAAATCTTTGTTCTGTGGGAAAATTGAGTATATTTGCAGCAGAAAACCTTAACTTAGACTGAGAGTTCCTCATCTTTGTAATTTCCAGATCATAAGGGTCCTGCAAAGATAACAGGCATGCAACAGGATTATCGATTAATATCAGTAAATTAATATTTGATTGATAAATATTTATACAAAGGAAAATACATCATATATTCTGATAGTTATTATATAATTGACATAAAATATGTAGAGAGTACATAGTTTCCAGAGCTTCTTTAAAAGACTCCGGTGGCTCGCTCCTGTAATCCCAGCACTTTGGGAGGCCAAGGCAGGCGGTTTATGAGGTCAAGAGATCAAGACCATCCTGGCCAACATGGTGAAACCCTGTCTCTCCTAAAAATACAAAAAAATTAGCTGGGCGCAGTAGGGCGTGCCTGTAGGCCCTGCTACTCTGGAGGCTGAGGCAGGAGAATCGCTTGAATCCGGGAAGCAGAGGTTGCAGTGAGCCAAGATCGTGCCACTATACTCTAGCCTAGGCTATGGAGTGAGGCTCTGTCTCAGAAAAAAAAAAGAAAAAAAAAGAAAAAAAGACTCATAGCATATTCAAATTTATACAAGTACATGCCTGCATAAACATGTATAATATAATCCAACTGCAGTGTGAATGTATGTACATACATACTAATATAATTAATCTTCTTTCTTTCCTTTTCTTGTGTTTTGTAAAAGAGCAATTTCATATAAATACCTATTCTTAGGTATTTATATAGTAAATTTGAAGGACAAGGGAAGTTGAAGTACTGATCAGGGTTGGGATGAGACAACCTCATTTGTCATTTAGATAGGGAAATGTTCAGCATAAATACCTAAGAATATGTATTTAAATGAAATTGGTCTTTTAATTTTAGAGTGACAAGGGGACTTGTTTAGCCTAGATCACTTGCTTTTTGAATACCTTGTATGTGCTAGGCACTGTCCTAGGCACTGAGATGAAGTTAACAAGCATTGTCCCCCCCCCCCATAAAGCTTACATGAAGCTAGAATAGAGAGATCCTAAACAGATGACAATAAACACATAGACTCAATAAACTCTACAGTAACTTTGGTGAGAAAATTTTATGAAGTTAAAGTACAGAGTGCTAGGAGAGGGTATAAAAGGGGCCTCCTCAAAGGTAGGAGTAAGGGTTGGAGAGGTTTCCTCAAGGAAGTAAAAGGCAAGGTATTCCAGAAGGAAGTATGGTAGTTACCCTGGTAAAAGTGAGGGGAGGTATTATAGATTGAGAGGACTGTACATGCCAAACCCCTTGTTGGACTACTGCTAGACAAGGAGAAAAGAGGGTAAACAAGTTATAATTTAATTAAAACCAAGCACGGTGACTCATGTCTGTGATCCTAGTACTTTGGAGGCTGACCTGAGGTCAGGATCTCAGGATCACCCAGGCCAACATGGTGAGATCCTGTCTCCACAAATATACAAAAATTAGCTGGGCATGCTGGTAGGTGCCTGTGCTCCCACGTACTCAGGAGGCTGAGGCAGGAGAGTCACTTGAACCGGGAGGTGGAAGTTGCAGAGAGCCGAGCTCATGCCATTGCATTCCAACCCGGGCAACAGAGCAAGACTCAGCATCAAAAAAAAAAAAAAAAAAAAAAAAACCCAAAAAAAACCCCCCAAAAAACAAAAAAAAAACACCTATTATGAGCCAGGTTATTAAATGTAGAACAGTATCTGACAGCCTGAAGATCGGGATAACTAGTTAATTCATTAAGTCCTGCATTAATGCTACATTGGGGATGCAGAGGTAGATGTAATATGGTTAATGCTCTGGGAGAGCTCGAGTGGATGAAGAAACCTATAAATAAGTAAGAGTAATGCAACATTTTTGTTGTAATTCAGATAATGAGATGTTACGCGAACATCAAGTTGGAAGCTATAAGCTCTGCCAAGGAAAACACAAAAGAGGTGTTACTTGAACTGAGTTCTTAAGGATGAGTAAGCCTCCTCTTATATGCAGGTAGTGGCCCTAGCAAATGCAAAGTCATGGGTCTAGGAAAGAACATGCCCAGTTAGGGAACCAAACACCTGACTATAGTGAATTTGAGGGACAAGGGAAGTTGAAGTGCTGATCAAGAGTGGGATGAGACAGAAAGAACATCATCTGTCATACTTAGAAACCTCTATTTTATTTCTAGGAAACAATTTAGATAGGGAAGAATTTAGAGAAGGAAATCTTTGTTTTCCAAAAACCCCAGAGGCCACTGGGGCTGTGAAGGAATAACTGGAAGGGAACTGAGCTTGGAGAAATGTTGAACCAAAGCAACGGTGTTGGGGAACGACGGCCTTCTCTGCCAGGCACAGAGGGGCGGAGTTACTGTTTTAAATTATATAGAATTAAAGATAAGTAAAACGTATTGTAACAGCATAGGAAGGAGAAACAATATAAGTGAAGTTTAGAAATCTTTTAATGCTTATTCAAAGGACAAAATAAAGACTATGAACCAATGAGACACATACTAATAAAGTACAATTTTAATATAGTGAATGTAATACATATGTAATTCCTCACAACAAAATGGTCAAAACCTTTAAAAAATAAGAATGTTTAAAATTATAGGAAGATATTAGCCCTCATAGAACGTAAACTTTTAAAAATTCTGAATAAGGAAATAGATTCTACATAGATAAGGTGCGATACACTCAGCTTTCTAAAACAAAATAATTAAGTAGTATCCCACGATCAAGAGTAAGGAAATTCTCTGACATATTCCCCAAGAAACGTTAAAATATTTCCTATTTCTTAAAAAGGTGAAGATAGCAGTGTATCTCCATCGACAGAATTCTTATGAAACATCATTTCCATATTAAATCCACTGCCTTCTGAGTTAATACATTAAGGAATATTTCTTGGAGATACAATAGTCACCTTCAATTCAAGACACTTTGAAAGATTAACAACCAGTGATTCTTGGCTCACAGTATAGTCAATTGCCAAAAACTTCAATAGCATAGCAGATAAAATAACAGCAAATAGCAGAGGTACTATGCTAAACACTTCATTAGCTGAGCTGAAAGCTTAAGGGGCAAACATAGGTTTTCCTCACACTCTTCAAAGTGAGGAATCCAGGAAGAAAGCTAACTACTGGAAAAACAAATAAACAAACAAACAACAACAAAATCCTTCTTTCTTGTCTTCCCTGGGTCCAGAGACCTGCAGAAAACTGCTCTGCTGAAGACTAGGAAACGCTTCCATGACTACGCATTTCTCTTCATCAGTTGTCCTTGTTTTTACTGTTGAGAAAAAGGTTATATTAGTTTAACCATTTTTCGCACTCCTTTCTACTCCACCCTGGTGTCAACACTCAGCGTTTATAATGCTTGGTAAAAAAGGAGTATACACAATCAATACAAGCAATGGGGAAACACAAAACATAACTAGCGACAAGCTGTGTGTAATTGCTCAAGTAATTACATGTAAGATTGGTAATAAAGATTATCCAGGACAATCCAGAAAAATGTTCCCAATTTAACAACCTTTTAATTCTAAACGTGAAAAGTTACTTAAATAGTACAGAGAAGAAAGACTTTGTGAAGTCCATGGTTTCCCTAGATGAGATTTAAAAACCACAAAGATCAAAGTGATAAGTACCCGTCCAAAATTTTCTGGATGACTTTCTTTAGAAAAGGGGCTTGTGGATCCAGACAAACTTCAGTCCCGTTCTTCAGGGAGGCTCTGAAGGAAAGAAAAGGAAGATACACTCATGACATAGAAAGGTTGAAGACCCAGGCTGCGGGACTTCCCTCTTGCCAAGGTCACAGTGGACAGAGCAGCACAGAACTTACACCACTTCCACCTCGGAGCACTGGGGGCCTATGGCGAACACCTGCAGATTACTGATCATTTGGGGTTGAACTCCCTGCGTGGTCTGTAAACAACTGCAACGCAGCTCTCTCAACGCAGCAGCGACAGGACCAGCTGGGGAAGAAAGAGAGACACCTTTATAGGGCAGGTTGCTTGGTGAGTTCCCTGGAAGGCAGCTGCCCAGCAGAGGCTGGGATGCACCGCTGTGCCCCAGTGCCTCCTGCGTGCCAGGCGCTCTCACCTGGGCTGAGGGGCCCTGGCGGCGTCAGCAGCAGCAGCAGCGCGAGCAGCGCGCACAAGAAGCCCGAAGGACCCGGGACACGGGCCGGGCGATTGGACAGGAGGCTCATAGTGGTCAAGAGATCGCTGGGAGCAGTCGCGGGTTCCTGAACTGAATGGAGGAGCAGAGATTGGAGGATCCTGAGCACTGAGACTTCCTAGCGTCTTTTGCACTCCTTTTATCTACATTCATCTCTCCCCACTGACAGGAAACTCAAGCTTTGGGATGCTGGGGAAATTCCCTGAATTCAGGGGGCAGTGTGGAAAGAAGCGAGGGGGGGAGCAGACAGTGGGGAGGGTGGCCTGGAGGAGCTGCGGGCACCTCTACCTAGAGGGACATTCTCCACCTGCTCCGCGGGCTGTGACTCCAGCCAGAAGGGAGCAGTGATTCAGCAGGGCCTCAAGCCCTGGGCCTCAGGGGGCTAGGGATGCTGGCGTTTCTGAGGCAGGTAGCTGTCTGGGAGATGCTGCTCCTCTCCTTCTAGAGAGAAAAGGTGGAACCAAAGTAGCAGGAGCCTTGATTTGAGAAAAATTTCTCAAGGTCAGTCTTTCTAATTATTATTACTAATAATCCAAGAAATGTTATGCATGTTTGAATTGCTCTAAACTGAAAGTCCTTCCTGTCTTCCTGGCACGCAGGTCATTCTAGCTTTCTTGAATGACTTTATGATTCTCTGGACTTCAGCCAGGTTTGGAAGCCAAGATAACATGATAATAAGAGACCCTTGTCTCTTGCCACTTGAAGTCAGTGGCCTGAAAGGACTACCACTGAATTTTGTTGACTCCCCCACAGATCACCTTCTTTGGTGACTAAGTCTACTTACTGAGAATTCTGTACTTGTAGTATACCAAGTACATGTGTGTCCAGGTGGTTAAGCAAAAATCTTCCAAAATCACCCAGCAAATTGCCATGGAAGATATCTTGCTGTTGGCAGTTGCTATGCTATTGAATTGGAAGAGGTTATGGTATTCTTGGGGCTGAGGTGTAGTATGGTGAGCACAGGCTAAAGCCTACTAGGGATCCCAGGCCTGCCCCAGCTCTGAACCCACCCACAGATACGTATTTGACACCATTTGGAGATGCTGTAGGAGGCTGATGAGTTTGAGGGGCTCGTGTGAAAGTTTCTTGTAGGGGTTTGTATCAATTTGGCAGCAGCACAGCACCCAGTCTGTTTCCCCTCAGACTGCATGGGGGAGGTAATGCTCCCCACAAGCTTCTGGAACAATTGAGTTTCATGATTACTGGTGATCACAGGCCTACTCTAGTCCCCAGTGAGCTGTGCACTGCTGCCTGAAAATGAAAGGTGAAGTAGCTTCCAGCTTCCTCTCCCTCTCTCCTTCTGTTATCTGAGGAGGAGTTAAAGCGCTGAAGGTTTAAGGGTCTTCCACTGTCTTGCTCCATGCAGGAATGGCTATTGTATTGGAATGACACATCGCCTTTCTTTCACGGAAATCAAACTCGATCTTCCTCTGGCTGGTTCTGAAGACCCTTGCTCTCACAGGAGAGCACAGGTAATCAGTAAACATGATGGCAATGAGAAACCAGTCATGAAACATAACTCTATCCCTTGTCTCCTGTGATTCCGGGAATTTTTTTAACTCCCCCATCCATCACTTTCATTGGTGAGCAAGAAAGAGGTGTCATAGACCTTTACAACTTTTATTCTGGAAGGAAACTTCAGAAATTCACTAGGTGAGTAAGGTTGGGTGGTATGGGCCTTACTCTGTGGGAAACTACATAAGAAGCCCTCACAGCTTCCTGCCATCATCAGCATCATACCTGACTCGGCAAATGGAATTCTTCATTTTTCTGGGGAGTGGTGATCGGTAGAAAACAGCCTGCAGATTTAGTCTATTGACATTTTAGAGATTAGAGTGTATCTAAAGACAAAAGTTAAGCCTTGGTGAAGTGATAAGACTTCAAAAATCTTGGGCAATTAAATTCAACTTAACCACAGGGAATGAACCATAGGATAAGACTTTGCTTAAAAAAAACAAAAAAACAAAAAAACATTTTGATTACATAGGTTATTGACTTTTAAACTGTGTGTGTCTTTCTGTGTGTGTGTGTGTGTGTGTGTGTGTGTGTGTTTAGGTTAGTTCTAAATAAACTATTTTAAACATAAGTGAACATGTGAATTTGTTTTTGGCACCAAATGGTGAAATCTGAGATGGATCATGAGACAAGATTGCCAGTTCCTCCTGACGGTCTTATAAATGTATATATCTCACCTGGTTTGCACTCTGAATCAATTCACTGTAGCTTGTTTATGGAACACAAGGAGAAAAACAATACTTCTTTAGCTGAGCAGTTGGTGATAGAAAGTTCCCACTAGAAGTGGGCTGTTGGGTTGCCCAACCTAATCAGGAAGCAATGTGTCACTTAAACTGGCTTCTCATGGAAATCACTCTGGCCCACTGCCCGTGTCTGACTCCTATATAGGCATTTTGGATGTTGGTTTTGTACAAATGTGGATGCTCCAAAGGTCCTCTGAGGTTGAGTATGACAGCACCAAGAACTACTGAAGACACAGCACTTTAACAGTAGTTGCTTTTTTATTACCCGTTTAAACAAAAGCCATTTGTCTTATCTGCATTGTATCCAGGTGATAGAGAAGAACTCTATTATTTTTGTTCCCAACTAAAATAGAACAATTCATCCAATGATATCAGCATCCTGATAGCCTGAAAACTTAACTGTCTGTCTAAAGCAATCCTATTTTAGTCATTCTACCACGGTATAATGTAATATAAACTAACACAGTATAAATGATTTTTGCCTTCCAAAACACTTTCATGTTCATTATTGCTTGAGCCTCACATTGATTCTTAGAAAAGAGAAATTTTCTTCCCATTTTGCAGCTAGGCAAAGTAAGTAGAGAATAAGTTAAGTAGCAGAAAATCCAGCACTGGCAGTCAAGCACCAGAGAATCTGCCCCAGTAATTTTTAATGGTTTCCAGATTACAAACCACTTTCTTCACAGTTGCTGGCAAACAACCCCCAACGACTCTCCACGATCGATCTGGCTAATCATTTTATTGTGTTTCCCAACAACTATATTGTAAGCTGTTGAGATCCTCAATCCTTCCACTCCTGTCTTTGAGATTGCAGTAATATCAAGGGTCCTAGAGGCTTCCACGTTATCCCACCTGAAACCATGCTCTGCTTTCTAAATCCCTCACTGTCTTCCAGGTAGATTCAAAGTCCTTTCTTCTTTGAAAAGGCTTATTCTGACAAGGTCATTTGTAGGGTATTGCTTCCACCTTTGCTCTTTGAACATCTAGTGTACTTGTAATAACTACCTCATGAGGCAGAGTTTAATTCTTCCTTAATTTTGCCTTTGTCTTCCTCAAGTCAACTATAAACTCCTTAAAATCAGTGATGATGTCCTGCATTTCTCTCATAGCCGCCCATAATTTCTTAGTATAGCAGCGAGCAGTCTGTGAATACTTGCTGATGAATAATGATAATACCTTTTTGTTTTGAATTATACGGTGTTCTTTACCTTACAATTAGGTCTTAAAGAGGAAAGGATGGGGCTGTTTACTGTTGTTAACTCCTCTGTTTTTCTAAACTCTACAATGTTGAATTGGTTGTCTCCTACATGGGATATTATTTCCTGGTTATTCTTAGAGAAAGTTCGAATGATATTAATATTTTCCTTCTTTGGAATCCAAACATTCAGAAGAATGTTCAGAACCCAGAAAGATGTTTTATATCAAAAGAAATACAATTATACAACTAAAATATTGACCAAATAACATAGTTTCTATGATTTGAGATTGTAGGTTGTAAATGACAAGGGGAAATTCTGATTATGTTATACTGTGATGAATGTTAACACTGTGTGTGCATCATTCTCAACTGATCTTTTCCAACAAACCAGAGAAGCCTATAATTATGCGATTTAGTATTTGGCATAGGCCTTTTCAAATGTTTTTCTTAGGTTCTATTTTTTTAAATATCCACTATTCTTTATATTACCTTTAAGAAATGCTATACAATTGCAGTAGCTAAGGATGTGAGCACATTGTTATCAGGTTAAGCCTATGGAGGGTATCAGTATAAGGAAGGCAATAAGAGTTTCAGTGGAGGATAGAGTTACTTGTATGCAAAAGAAAAGAAAAAGGGTAGTAACTCTCCAGTTTAAGTTGCAACGTAAATGCAGGTTGTCTGTCTCCTTCTAAAGGGGGCTGGCAGTCCAATGAAGCAGCAGCAGCATCCAGGGAATAACACTGCTTCAAAGTCATGTCACTTTTGCTATAAAATGTCAGGAATGTTTTCTTTCCTTTGGCCAATTATCTAATGTCCCTTGCTGCCCGTTTCAGGTAATATCTGTTGGAGGAGCAAATCAGTGAACCCTGATGGGGTCTATACCGAGCTAAATTCCAAATAATCATAGCTGGGTTTTTCTTTCCCACCTTCTGTGTGGATGGGGCGGCTGGTTATCTATTGTACAACTGTGCAGACCTCAAAAAAACTTTTTGTTGACAAAAAGAGTTGATATATGGGAAAAAGAAGATGAAAATGTCAGTTTTAAATGTTTCTGAAAGCCTTGAGCTTCTCAGAAACAGGAAGTCTTCATTGCTTTCTTCAGAAATTTGTTCTGGGCTAAGTGAGCAAAACACTTTTTAATGTCAGATATTTTAAATAACTTGGAGAAAGCATTTCTATGATACTACAAAAGTCCTTTATGTAAACTGGATTTCTAATATTGTGCTTAAGAATGATCATTTGAAATATTGTTTCTGATCACTATTAACGTCACAACTTGTATTTGTTTTAGCAGAGTATTCTCTTTTGCATAACTTCACAATATATTCAATTATTATTTACTATATAGTAGAACCTCATCGTTGCTGTTTTAACAGTAATAATTGTAACGTATTTATATATGTGTGATTTATGTACTTCCTAGACAGTCAAAACCATCTGTTTTCCTTCCTTGTCACTGCTTGAAAAACCTTTGAAGAGTTTCTGATACACATTTAAAAGTATTATTTCAGATAAAAGAGAATTCATGATGTTAGACCTACCTCAAAAGTTTTAAGTTTGTTCTTAAGTCACTTTCAGATAAATTAACAATCTAGGAATAATTTACCCTACCTATTGTGATTGCTAGAAAAAGGCACCTTTCTGATAATGGAACAGAAATCCTTTCATTCCTGGAATTTCCTGTTGAGAGTGTAGAGTTTTCTGAGCAATATGTAACATTGGTTAGTTATGCAATATGTTGAATTTTACTGCCAGCTTTGTTTAAAAAGGGTGTGAGAGGCTTTGATCAACAGGAATGTGAAGTCAAAGTTATGTGTGGCATCATCTTACCACCTGTCACATGAATAAACCCGGTTTCATAAGCAAAAGAAAAAAAAAAAGAAGAAGAGAAAAGAAAGAAAGAAAAACTAGCAAAGACTTAACATTTGATAAGGATGCAAAAAAATATTCATGAACTTAAAGGACAAGACACAGGCACACAAGCACCACCACAAGCCCCATCACCACATCAACAAAACAAAGATTAATAAAAACTGAGAATAGAACATGTCTTATAGTTGATATTTTGCCATCAAATTTTCATTAAGTCTGGTTATGAATTCCCAGTGAATAACTGCTTTCATGCACATTTTAAATGTCGTTTTTACAAGAATTGGGAATTAATAAATTGCTCACACTGACAAAAAAGATGTTGTAATGCCAAGCCAAAAGTCAAAAAATCCTAGAAATTCTGGCTAATGTTCGACCACGAGTTTCTTACTAGCCACTTTGGATTTTAAAGCACGACTTCCTCTGGAGAGTAAATTGACCAAATTGCTTTAACAAAATCTTTTATTTTGAATCATTTCAGTTTCCAAAACATTCAGTGTTAGTAAATCAGACTGGGAGTCATTTCATTTGGAACAGAATGTCCCTTGGAAAGAGTTTTGGGATTTTTCTCTAATTTAAATTTGAGGCCAGACTGATGAATGCTATGACCAGGGATTATGTCATAGAACAGAGAAATATAGTAATGACTCACATATTAGAAATAGACCACAAGCTAGTATCTGTCACAATGTTGCTATATAAAAGATAGTTCTCCGTAATAAATGAAAGTTGTGAAAGTTTCATATTGAACTATATCTAGTCAGCTTTCTGTGATGGTTTGAAATTAAAATCATTACTTTAATTGAGGCAATACTTGGAAAACAATGGTTCCTTCAGCCATCCATGAATACTCTTTTTATCCAAATTTAAGTCATTCTGCTGCCACAAACTTTCTGTAGGATCGTAAACAATTTACTATTTATTTAAATGAAAACACTAATATCAGCTTTAAAACTATTCAGAGGAACAAAAAGGATAGCTGTGAAAACCGTAAAAAATATTTTTTTCTTTTTTTTATGTTTTACATTGGTGTAAAATTTACATAGTGAGATGTACATATCTTAAGTGTACACTTTAATGAGTTTTGAAAATGTAAATAGCTAATCAAGAGAACATTTTCATTTTTTTTCAGAAAATCCATGCTGTTTTCCATTCATTCTCTTCTCCAGAGGAAATTGCTGTTCTGATTTTTAGTTTTGCATACTCTTGAACTTTTTAAAAATGGAATCATCGAATGCATACTCTTTTATGCCTGGCCTTTTTTTTTTTTTTTTGGTTCAACTTAATGTCTGTGAGATTCACACATGTTATTGTGAATATTAGTAGTATACTTCTTTGTATTCAATTAAATATTCATTGAATAATTCAAATGAAGTATTCAATTGTAGAAGTATACCCAGGTTTCTTTATTCATTCATCTGTGGATGGACAGTCAAGTCATTGTCAATAGTTTGGCTATCATGAAGTGGCTGTAAACATTATTATAGAAATCTTTTTGCATGTCATAGGGAAAAGATTGCCATAAAATTATTGTCACTCTTCTTATTGAGATGTGGCATCTTTATTTCATACTCTTGAATCTGAACTGGCCCTGTGGCTGGTTTTGATCAATAGAATTTGGCACAACTGATGCTGTGTAACTTGTGAAGAGACCTATAGCTTCCACCTTGGTCTTTTGGAATGATTCTTCTTGGAACCCAACCTCTATGCTTTGAGAAGCCTGAGCTATGTGTAGAGGCCACACAGAAGAGAACCAAGTCACTCCAGCTGATAGGCCTCACTGGGCTCCCAGCTGACAGCCAGCACCAACCTGCAACCGTGTAAGCTATCCTCTTGTACTTTCCAACCCAGTCACATTTCAGATGTCTGCAACTCCAGCCACATGGAGCAAAATATCCAGAGAGATGAGTCCAGTTCCCTATCAACCCAGATAATCCTGAGGCAGTAAAGAACTATTGTTTTAATCCACTAAGCTTTGAGATCAGTTTTTACACAGGAACAATCAAATTATTTATTTTCACTTCTTGTGGATAAGTATTAGGAATAGAACTGCTGGACCATATCATATGTGTATATTAATCTTTACAGAAAATTACCAAATTATTGCCAAAGGTAGTTTTACCTTTTCATACTCCCACTAGCAAAGTAAGAGTGCTCTGGTTTCTCCATATCCTCGTCATAACTCTTTTTAAATTCTTAGCTAGTGGCAGTTATTGATGCTATCCCATTGGGTTTTTAATGATTATTTCATGATTACTAATAATGTTGAAAACTTTTCCTTGTGTTTAATTATCATGTGTAAATCTTCCTTTGTGAAATCTATTTAAAAATCTTTTGTCTATCTTGTTGTAAAATGAGTTTTTGTCATTTTTTATTTGTTTTTTGGAGTTCGTTGTATATTCTAGATACAAGTCCTTTCATTGATAGATAAATGTATTGTGATTATTTTTCTTTTTTCTTTTTTTTGAGATGGAGTATCGCTCTGTTGCCCAGGCTGGAGTGCAGTGGTGCAATCTCTGCTCACTGCAAGCTCTGCCTCCTGGGTTCACGCCATTCTCCTGCCTCAGCTGGCGGATGACTACAGGCATCCACCAGCACGCCCAGCTAATTTTTTGTATTTTTAGTAGAGACGAGGTTTCACCGTGTTAGCCAGGATGGTCTCAATATCCTGACCTCATGATCCCTCCGCCTCGGCCTACCAGAGTGCTGGGATTACAGGTGTGAGGCACCGCCCACAGCCCTTGTGATTTTTTAGTCTATATTTTGACTCTTTATTTTCTTAAGAATGCCTTTGAGGAGGATAAAGTTTGAATTCTGATGAAGTTAAGCTTATCAGTTTTTTAAATGATTAATCATATTTTATGTTTGTCCTCCTCTCTGATGAATTATTGTCTGCCTCCAAGGTTGAAAAATATTCTAAGTTTTTTAAAAGTTTTTGTTTACCTTTTATATTCGTATATATGTAGGCCATATTGAAGTAATGTTTTATGAATGGTCCAAAATAGTAATTGCGATACATTGTTTCACTTTTTAGTATAACTATCCAATTATTATAACAAGATTTTTGAAAACTTTTCTCATTAAATTTACTCAGAACCATTACCAAAATTCAATGATGATATACATGTGTGTCTATTTCTAGACTTTATATGATTTCATTGGTCTATTTGTCTCTTCTTACGCCCAATGTCCTTATTAATCTAGCTTTATAGTAAGTCTTGAAATCAGATGGTGCATCAGCTAACGGCTGTAGCATTGGTCAGTTTGAATGCTTTCTTTCTATCTTTAGCTTTTAAAATGGCTTCCTTCCTTTAACATCATATCATATTGAATGGAGCATCTAGAATCTCCATTTTGAAGCATATGTCTGTAGGCAGCCATAGCCCCTAAACAAATCTTAAAAAAAATAAAAGCAAACATCAAAGCCAAGCCAATCACAACATTATAGCATTATTACAGGTATTGCAAGTGTAATAGGTTAGCATATATGTGCTTGTAGAAATGAGGTGTTACCACTCTTATAGTTTAATATGGTCAGGGAGAACTCCAGTTAGTTTCTGTTTAGTACCACCAAGTACATGTTCAGCATTTCCTTTTATAACTACTATTGTCCCCTTAAGATTATACTTTTTATATTGAGGAAATTGTACAGGCAAACCTTGTTTTATTGTGCTTAGCCTTATTGCACTTCACAGACATTGCATTTTGTACATGTTGAATCTTTGTGGCATATCGGGAGAACCCGCTCCTGATGGTTACGTGAGTTCTTTTCTATTTCCTAGGTATATCGGCTGGTTTGAGAAATAAAGGCAAAGAGTACAAGAGAGAGAAATTGAAAGCTGGATGTCTGGGGGAGACATCACATGTTGGCAGGATCCGTGATGTTCCCCGATCCATAAAACCAGCAAGCTTTTACTAGTGATTTTCAAAAGGGGATCAAGTGCACGAACAGGGTGTGAGTCACAGAGATCACATACTTCACAAGGTAATAAAACATCACAAAGCAAGTGGAGGCAGGGCGAGATCACAGGACCACAGGATGGGGCGAAATTAAAATTATTAATGAAGTTTCAGGCACGCATTGTCATTGATAACATCTTATCAGGAGACAGGGTTTGAGAGCAGACAACCTGTCTGACCAAAATTTATTAGGCGGGAATTTCCTCATCCTAATAAACCTGGGAGTGCTACAGGAGACCGGGGCTTATTTCATCCCTTGGGCATCCACCATAAAACATGGTTACCCTCAGGAGACCATTCATGGACTTACCCTCAGGGCACATTCTCTTTCTCAGGGATGTTCCTTGCTGAAAAAAAGAATTCAGTGATATTTCTCCTATTTGCATTTGAAAGAAGAGAAATATGGCTCTGTTCCGCCTGGCTCACCAGCGCACTCAGGCTCCAAATCTTATCTCCCTTGCTCCCTGAGGATTGCTGTTATCCTGTTCTTTTTCAAGGTACCCAGATTTCATATTGTTCAAACACACATGCTCTACAAACAATGTGTGAAGTTAACACAATCATCACAGGGTCTTGATCATCCTCCTTAGTTTACGAAGAAGATGACGGGATTTAGAGATTAAAGTAAAGCCAGGCATAGGAAATCATAAGGGTATTGATTGTGGAAGTGATAAGTGTTCATGAATCTTCACAATTTATGTTCAGAGATTGCAGTAAAGACAGGCATAGGAAATTTTAAAAGTATTAATTTGGGGAACTAATGAATGTCTAACAAATCTTCATAATTTATGTTCTTCTGCCATGGCTTCAGCTGGCCCCTCGGTTTAGGTTCCCTGACTTCCCACAACAGTGGTAACCCTGCATTGAGCAGGTATATTGAGATCATTTTTCCAACAGCATTTGCTCACTTTGTCTCTGTGTCACATTTTGGTAAATCTTGCAATGTTTCAAAATTTGTTATTGTAATTATTTCTGTTGTGGTCCTCTGTGACCAGTGGTCATTGTTGCTACATTGTAAATGTTTTGACATGCCACAACTGTGTTCAATTATGAGGGTGAACTTAATGGATAAATGTATGTGTGTGTTTTCAATGCTCTGCTGACTGGTCATTCCTTCATCTGCCTCCTTCTCTTTGGACCTCCCTATTCTCTGAGATATAGTAATATTGAAATTAGACCAATTAATAACCCTACAATGGCCTCAAAGTGTTCAAATGAAAGGAAGGGTCACATATCTCTTATGTTAAATTTAAAACTTGAGGCTGAGAGAGGTCAGAAGCTATGTCTCTTGCACCAAACAGCCAGTTGTGAACGAAAAATAAAAAAATAAAATAAATAAAGTTCTGGAAGCAATCAGAAGTGTTATTCCACTGAATACACAAGCACAAGAAATAAGAAAGGAAAACAGGCTTATGGCTGATATCGAGAAAGTTTTAGTGGTCTGGATAGATCACATCAGTCACAGTATTCTCTTACCAACACCTAATCCAGAACCAGACTAATTCTCTTTGAAGAGCTGATTCAATGAAGGCTGAGAAGAAGCTAAAGAAGAAAAGTTGGAAGATAGTAGAGGGTGGTTTATGAGGTTTAGGGAGAGAAGCCTTCTCCATAAAGTAGAAGTCCAAGGTGAAATAGCAAGTGCTGCTGTAGAAGCTGCAATAAATTATCAAGAAAATCTAAGATAATTGATAAACATGATTACACTAAACAACACATTTCAGTATAGAGAAAAAAGCCTTCTATTGAAAGATGTCATCTAGGACTTTCATAGCTAGGGAGAAGTCAATGCCTAGCTTCAAAGGTTTAAAACTAGGCTAACTTTTTTATTAGGGCTAATGCAGCTGGTGACTGTAAGCTAAAGCCAATGCTCACCATTTAGAAAATCCTAAGGACCTTAAAAAGAATGCTAAATCTACTCTGCTTGTGTTCTATAAATGGAACACTGAAGCCTGGGCAACAGCATATCTGTTTACAGCATAGATTACAGAATAATTTAAGCCCACTATTGAGATCTACTGCCAGAAAAAACATGTCTTCTTTCAAAATATTACTGCTAAGTGGCAATGCAACTAGTCACTGAAGAGTTTTGATGGAGATATACAAGAAGATTAATATTGTTTTCATGCCAGCTAACACAATATTCATTCTGCAGTCCATGGATTAAGTAGTAATTTTAACTTTCAGGTCTTATATAAAAAATACATATTGCAAAGCTATAGCTGCCATGGTGATCCTCTGATAGATGTGAACAAAGTAAGTTATAATTCTTCTGGAGAAGATTCACAATCTAGATGCCATAGAGCATTTGTGATTCATGGGAAGAGGTCAAAATATCAACATTAACAGGAATAGTATGAAGGAAGTTGATTCCAACACTCATGGATGACTTTGAAAGTTTCAAGATTTCACTGGAGGAAGTAACTGCATATGTGGTGGAAATAGCAAGAGAACTAGAATTATAAGTGGAACCTGAATATGTGACTTAATCCTGAAATCTCATGATAAAAGTTGAATGAATGAGGAGTTGCTTCTCACAGATGAGTAAAGAAAGTGGTTTCTTTAGTGGAATCTACCCTTAGTGGAGATGCAGTGAAAATTGATAAAATGACCAATGATTTAGAATATTACATAACTGAGTTGATAAAGCAGTGGCTGGGTTTGAGAGAGTTAATTCTGATTTTGAAAGAAGCTCCACTGTAAGTAAAATGCTATCAAACACTATGACATACTGCAGAAAATTTTTTATGAAAAAAATTTTTTTATGAAAAAAAGTCAATCAATGACATTTCATCATCTTATTTCAAGACATTGCTGCAGCCACATAAACCACCTCCCTGATCAATCAGCAGCCATCAATATGCAGGTAAGACCCCCTACCAGCAAAAAGATTATGACTCTGGAATCTCAGATGATCCTTTACATTTTTTTTTAGCAATAAAGTATTTTTAAATTAAGATATGTGCTTGGCATGGTGGCATGTTCCTGTAGTCCCAGCTACTCAGTAGGCTGAGGAAGGAGGATCACTTGAGTTCAGGAGTTCTGGGTTGTAGTGCACTATGCCAATTGGGCATCCACACTAAGTTCAGCTTCAATATGGTGACTTCGTGGGAGAAGAGGACCATCAGGTTACCTAAGGAGGGGTGAACTGACCCAGGTCAGAAAAGAGCAGGTCAAAACTCCCATTCTGATTAGTAGTGGGATCATGCCTGTGAATAGCCACTGCACTCCAACTTGGGAAACATAGTGAGACCTGGTTTTCTTAAAAAAATAAATAAAGGTATGTACATTGTTTTCAATAGACACAGTGCTACTGCACGCTTATGAGACTATAGCATAGTGTAAATATAACATTTATATGCACTCAGAAACCCAAACATTCGGATGACAGCCTTTATTGCAGTAATCATTTTAGTGCAGTGGTTTGGAACCGAACCTACAACATCTTTGTGACATGCCTGCATATACATGAGGCTATAGACAGGGCTTTGAAAAAGAGATTGCCCACAGGTTATACTTTGGAAGGAAGCTGGCAGAATATAGATGAATAGGTAGTCACAATTACTTCTCAATACTCAATGGGTAAAATGCTGAATGCTGCTAAGCATTAATGGTGACAAGAAAAAGAAAATATATAATTTCTCAGCAAAGGTGACACATAGAGCCCATTTAAATGAATAAGGATGATTAATAGGCTTTAGGTGAGGTGCCATGTGGCACTGCAGGAGTGACGAGTTGAGTAGAATATGCTAACTCTGGTGCTGTGGATGCCCAGGAGGAAAACACATTAGCTAGTATTTCAAAATATTATCTTGTTACATAAGTCTGCCCCCAAATTACAATAGCTGACTCTAAGCATCCATCAACTTTGATTTCAGTGTTAACAACATATTTTACAGTTGTGATTAAATATTTTCTTTTTATATTCAATGGGCAATCTAACATTCACATTTGCTGTCTTCTGCTCTTTGGGGCCTATCAATGAATCAACCAGTCAATCAAACTTGGGCTCATACTAGTTTTAAATTCCCTTCCTGGATTATGAATTTGTTATATCAATATTAACTAATGTGTTATTCATTGTGCTTAGGCAAATTCAAATCAAAACCACAATGAAATATATACCTACAAGGATGACTATAATCAAAAGGCCAGATAAAATGAAGTGTTTCAAGGATGTGGAGAAATTGGAACCCTTATACATTGCTGGTGAAAATATAAATAATGCAATAGTTTTGGAAAACAGTTAACAGTCCTTTAAAATGTTAAACATAGAGTTTCTATATGATCCCATAATCTCACTCTTTGATGTATAACCAAGAGAACTGCAAATACATGCCCACACAAAAACTTGTCTACAAATGCTCATAGTAGCATTAGTTGTAATAACCCGAAAGTAGAAACAACCTAAATGTTCATCAACTGATGAATGGGTAAACAAACTGTGTTATATTCATATAATGGAATATCATCTAGCATAAAAAGTATTGATTTATGCTACAACATGGATGAACCTATACGAATTTTCTTATGCATAGGGAAAACATTATGCTAAGTAAAAGAAGCTAGACATTATGCTAAGTAAAAAAAACTATGTCTTGAATGATTTCTTTTATATAAAATATTCACAATAGGCAAGCAATAGGATTGAAACATTAGTTGTTTCCAGGACCTTGGCAAGAGAAGAATAGGGAGTGACTGCTAACAGGTGTGAGTTTGGGGAATAATTACAATGGCTTTCTATTGAAAACAAGTAAGTCATAAATGCTTCATGTTGGCCCAGAAATTTCTGTATGACCTGGTCCCTGCCAACCTCTCTGACCTCACTCATGCCATGTTCCCTTTTCTAAGATCCAGCCATCAGCAGCTACTCTTAGTTATGAAAACACAGCACACTCTTTCCTGCTTCTGACCTTTACCCTCCTGTGTGTTCTGCCTGGAACCCACCTCTCTAGTCTCTTCAGGCTTCTGTCATTTTTATCCTTCCAGTGTCAGCTTACAATGTCACCTTCTCAGTGACCATTGTTCTAATGTAAGCATTCTCAACCAAGTTCTGTTTTGACCAAGTCATGAAGTTACTCTGCCTCTTTCTATCTTTTTTTTTTTTTTTTCTTGAGACAGAGTCTCTTTCTGTCGCCCAGGCTGGAGTGCAGTGGTGCAATCTTGGCTCACTGCAAGCTCCGCCTCCCGGGTTCATGCCATTCTCCTGCCTCAGCCTCCGGAGAAGCTGGGAATACTGACGCCTGCCACCATACCTGGTTAATTTTTTTGTATTTTTAGTAGAGACAGGGTTTCACCGCGGTAGCCAGGATAGTCTCGATCTCCTGACCTCGTGATCCACCCGCCTCGGCCTCCCAAAGTCCTGGGGTTACAGGCATGAGCCACTGCGCCGGGCCTACTCTGCCTCTTTCTTAGCATCTACTACAGTCTCCACCAAAGTGGCAGGGGAGAAAGATATGTTATATCTTTGCTTGTTTTGTTTTTACCTCTCTCACTAAAATCTGAGGAGACTCCCAAGAGGAGAAGGTCTTGTACTGCCCTGTTCATCATGTATCTTGATCATTTAGCACAATGAAGGTTCTCAGTAAACAGAAATTGAGTATTTGAATGAACAAAATGAAAATAGAGAAAGCCAGTTGCAAATGAAGAGTCTGAAGACAGGAAAACATGAATTGAGGAAGTTTCTACCAGAGAGTGAGAAAGAGAGAGAAAAGAGGAGATAGAGAAAGAGAGGGAGAGGGATGGGAAGAGGCAATACCTGAAGAGATCACACTAGAAAAGGTTCAAGTTATTGCTGGAGGGAACAGAAGAAAGAGCTAACCAAGACCAAATAAAAAGCTTTACACAGCACTGAATGATCTAGTAAGATCTCATCAACAGATTTTCATCAATCTCCTTTTCTTTCAACCACTTTTGCTTCTTTCTCCAGGATGATTTATCCTCCTCCCAGAAGGATGTAGTCCTTCACTGACAGCTTGGTTTTTGATACATCAAAGATTTATCATGAACATTGAGACCTATCCAATCACCAGTTCCACAGCTACAGGCCAACCTTCAGATAAGTCTTCCTGGAATACTAAGAAGAGGCTAGGGCTTTTCAGATAAAAGTTCCACTTTTTGGTTTGTTTATAAAATTGGTGACAGTAGGTGCTGTCTTGCAGATTAATTCCAAGGTATCTTCCTCCTTTGCTACCTTGGACAGTTCCCACAAAACCTTCTAGGCCTCACTGTCTTTCAAAAAATAAGCATTCTTAATCCAGTCTGTCACTGAGGGACATTTGGGTTGATTCCAAGTCTTTGCTATTGTGAATAGTGCCACAATAAACATATGTGTGCATGTGTCTTTATAGCAGCATGATTTATAATCCTTTGGGTATATACCCAGTAATGGGATGGCTGGGTCATATGGTACTTCTAGTTCTAGATCTTTGAGGAATCACCATACTGTTTTCCATAATCATTGAACTAGTTTACAATCCCACCAACAGTGTAAAAGTGTTCCTATTTCTCCACATCCTCTCCAGCACCTGTTGTTTCCTGACTTTTTAGTGATTGCCATTCTAACTGGTATGAGATGGTATCTCATTGTGGTTTTGATTTGCATTTAGGAACATGGATGCAGCTGGAAACCATCATTCTCAACAAACTATTGCAAGAACAGAAAACCAAACACCGCATGTTCTCACTCATAG